>NC_053490.1:267640112-267912612 GCF_905171775.1 Rana temporaria | reverse complement strand
CCACAGAAACTTTTCCTTGATCTTCTCTAAAAAATGTTTCTCAGAGATAGAATTTTTGGCCTTCTTTCTCCCTCCCCTTTGAGTCTCCCCCCTCTTGCTGACGTTGCTGCTGTCAATCAGTTCCTTTAGGACTATGCTCCAGCAATATTATACACACTGAACTTAACTGTTTTGGTCCTTTATATATCACCATGCTACTACTTTATGAAAACAACTCCCAGCCTAATTCAAAACTTTAGTGTCTGACCATTTCAATTTATAACTCACAACTATTTTTCTAAATTCCCCTGTGACTGCAGTAAACAAAATAACAGATATGATAACCCCTAAGCAAGTTTGTAAAAATCATTCATAGGCAAAAATATATTCTATTATTAAGCCATGTGTGAAATAACAGTTTTAGGAAAGTTTCCCATTATTTATTTGAAAGTGTATTGTGGCATGCAATATAACTATAAAGTAAAAATTCAGAATATTAAACTACAAGACTGATCTTACAACTGGGATATATATATATATATATATATATATATATATATATATATATATATATATATATATATATATATATATGTATATATTCTACATACTTTTTATATATGTATATATATTTATATGTATATAGGCATATACTTGTTTAATGTATACTTGTTTCAATAAATTCACGTATGGTTTAATTCACTTATTCACTCTATGCAAGCAATCAGCATGGTATAAATATGATTTGTGGATGTGGATTTTAAAAAGCCCAATTTCAATAAAAATTTGCTAATTGAATTGCAAATTGCATTAAAAAAAAAAGAAATCAAACTTTGAACGGACTGGATAAGAGAACGATAGTCTCTTATCATACCTAGGCTAGCCTGGAAAATCAGTGAGAACAAAATGTAAGTAAACAATAACTTTTATGTGTTAATGGTAGCATTTCCTACAGTCTGATGTGAATGGCATAAAAAGGAGTAAAAGTATTTTTCTGCGCCAAGAGAGAAAAACGATGTCTACAGAAAAGCACTATCGTTTTTATAATTGTGCTACGTATTTTCATTGCCGAGTTTCTCGTTCAAGCAACGGGTATGTCAAAGGCGCAAAAATGTAGATGTGACCTTTAGTTTGAACCTGCATATCCTTTTTATACAGTTTGCCTCCAATAAATTAAATGTTTTTCACAAAAACTACAAAGACTTATATATATCATATCTTTTACTGCACAATTTTTGACATCAACTAGTTTGTATATTGAGACGCCATTGCAAAAATGCATAGTTACCTAAATCAGAAATTCTAATAATGAAAAGACCTATCCAAAAAAATAAAAACGTTTTTATCCCGTAGAAGTAGATCTTTAAGATGGATATGGATCTGCAGTTTTTTCTACTGATATACACATCTTCCCAGAATGAAAATTGCACCATTGTCGTGTTACTCTCATTATCAAAACGCTATGTTTAATGATTATATCACATCCAGTAGGCAACTCTGAATGTGAATGAGATGAGGCAAAATTTAAAATTTTGAATCTGCGGTCAAGAAGGTTAATGCCCAGAGATGGAAATATGGTTTCTTAGTCTAATATGAACAATGGCATGGCTTCACTGAGCTGTTGGCTGCATATCACCAAACAAAGCAAACTATTCAGTTAGTGCCAAAGGCTATTAAGGAGCCAAGTATGTAGACGGTAATAAATAAATATTTTGGAAAGTCTGTAGAATGTCAAACTAGTGGATATTATTACAGTTCTAAGGTCTTGCTTCAAATTATGGCAAGCAATTTGTATTCAGCTTAGATTGAGAAAAAAACAGGGCAGTGACCAGTACTGCTTGAACCAAACACAAAAGGTCTAGTAGTATACATATTTTTTTTCCTTTCACCAACCTCTCCTAACTGCTGCTGGGATCAGTGGCCTTTCAACCAAGGCGATATGTGTAAGGAAATAGAATAAAAGATGTCTGGTATTTTGATATGGTACAACAATTACTACTTACATGTACAATCTATTTCTGCTGTCACGTCATAATTGTCAATCATCTTTCTCACTGTCTACATGTTTACTAAGCTAAATGTGGATATTAGTGATGTGCCATAGAGAAGTAACAAAAAACTATTTTGTAAACTAAAGTTGTCCCGTATATGTATAATATAGCTGTTTTCTTCCTATGAGTGTGAATTTTATTATTCTGTTATTTTTTTTTGTGCAATCATTTTTTACTTATTTGTGCACACATTTCTTAAAATGGCAGGGCATTTGGTATCCCGCAAAAGAAAAAATCTTTAAATGTGAATACTATAGCTTCCAGAAACAATTTTAAACTTTGATGGGCATAGTATTTTATAGAATTTTATATTTTAGATAGATCTAAATACCTATATGTTAATTCTAAATATCATTAAAAAATAAAATAGAGTGTTGCTTACCATTACCCATTGTTTTCATACATTTCTGACTATTTTCATAATTCACAATTTGTCATGGTATATTTTGTACATTATAATTTAATATTTGTGGCTAAAATATAACCTAGGTCTTGGTAGCAAGAGAAAAGATACAAGCATTTCTATGATGCCTAAAAATAATAATTTACCAATAGCCTGTACATTCTAAACATTACCAATTTCTAAACCATATGTATTGAACAAGATATGTCCTATTGTTATGTATGTACTGATCAAGCAATAATACAACAATTTAGTAAAAAGATAAGCAACAAAGACATAAAACATATTATTAGTAATCAAATGAATGCTGGTAGAATGTACTTAGTTAATTCCGTTTGATCTTTCTTAGTTGTTCCTAGAAAGTAATTGAGATTAGATGCTTACCAGATAGATTTCAGTTGGTCCTCTCACTGAGATGCTAGGAGAGTTAGATTTTTTTCACAACCTCAAATTTGCAAAGACAACCAATTCTCCAGCATACGAATACTTTAAGAAAGACAATGCTATAAAACTACTGGTTCTTTATGGGCAAGATTTTATCAGATTTTCTTGAAAGTAAATTTAAACCAAACTCACTCCCACAGTCACGTGGTCCAGAAATTGGGAACAGAAGCAGGATAAAGTAAACAGGGGTCAACCTTTTAATGAACCATTTTCCCACTCTCAAAAAAAAAGGGTGAAGGGGAGATACAGTGATTTTTTTTCCTAGGAGCAGGAAGAAACTTGCACGGCCTGGTAAGAACTGCAGAAATGCAATAAAACAATCACATATTGCTGCCCTGTTTAAAAACATATGTATGGGTTATTTATCATTAGAAGTTAATATATTTGGCACTTTTTAGAAAAGTTCCAGTTGATCTGTTTATGTACATGTACTAAAGGTTGTGCTCATATACTATTTGTAAAACATTAATTGTACTTCTGTTTAATATAACCATGTTTATGTCCATGTTTATTTTTAAGCTTATTTGTAAACCTATTGTACAAACATATTAATAATTATTATATTCCCTGGCATTGCACAATTAATGATTATATAATGTACTAACATGCAAATATTTTAATATCTTTTGTTGAAGTTTAAACATTCTTCTTCTTTAGAACTGCTGATAATTTAGTAGTTTAGTGAACTAGATACAATAATAAATAAACTGGTCTTCAAAATTAAATGCCATTTTTTGGAGGTGCTGTGAATCCATTAGACATAGAGCAAACACGGGCATCCATGCAAGCAGTTGATTTAGTTCAGATGTGGTTTTTGCTTTTTAAACTTGTTTTACTGACGTTAGGTTTTGGCATAAAGCTATCCATCGATAGCAGAGCTGTAGTCACTGTAAGTACGCATGTAGGACACGAGGGTGGAAAATTACCATTTCTTAGAGACCAATGACCCCCTTATTATTTCCAGAATGTATGCTAGGAATGATGAATACCTAGGTTCGGTTGTGATTAAAAAAAAGCGCAACTGTCAATTGTAGATACAGATTTTTTGGGTGTAACAACTAATGATGTCTGATATATCTGAGGTCCTTGTAAAAAAAAGAGCTAGACAATAAGTTACCAATGGAAAAAAGAAAGGATGCAAAATGGTTTTAACAGGTTTGCAAAACTTTTTGAAGAATATCTGTGAGTTCATAGCACAGCACATGAAAGAATTATCGTTGAAGACACAGTGGAAATAAAAGTGGGGACACGGAAGTAAAGTGCATGCTCTATTACTTGCCTTGGGATCTTAAAAATGTTTTTTTTCTGATCAACCCCGAAGCATGATCTCACTTAGTGGGTCTAGGTGAGAAAGTAAGGCCCTTATTGGAACTCCCCAGTTGATGTCTGTGCATTCAAGGAAGGTGATCTCTATGCATGGATCCTTACGCTTCTCACACTAAAGCAATCAAAGACCAGCACATTTCTTCTCTGTTTAGAGATTTTCTAATAATGCACCAGAGAGAATTGAACAACCCTATCTAGATAAGCTATTGAGTATATAAAAAATGTGCAATAAATTACTCATATTCTATAACATTACTACATACACATCAAGATTTATTTATTTAAAAATATTGTTCCTTTAGCAACATGAATGCTCACTTTGCAAACTGAATGTTCAGACAATTTCAAACATCCAATCACATGCAAGTAATATCCTTCTTTTTCAATTCCCATTGCTTTGCATGTGTTTGGGTCTTCAAAATGAACACACGTTTACATTGGGAGTGCAAAATATGGTGCAGCTGTGCATGGTAGCCAATCAGCTTCCAACATCAGCTTGTTCAATTAAGCTTTGACCATAATAAACCTGGATGCTGATTGGTTTCTATGCAGAACTGCACCAGATTGTACACTCTCCAGTTTTAGTAAATCAACCTCAATGTTTTTTAACCTAAGTGAACATTTACTTTGCTAAGTGAATAGCCTCTACATCTATTGTAAATCAACCCCAGTAAGTTAGAGTTTACATGAAGGGGTCATTGTTGATTTTTACACCAATATTTACCATGCTTTTTTTCCTAATAATAAACATGTTCTCTATTATTGCATAATTGTATTTACTGTTATACATGAGTATGTTGGTTTATAACATACATATATATCTATATCTATATCTATCTATCTATCTATCTATCTATCTATCTATCTATCTATCTATCTATCTATCTATCTATCTATCTATCTATCTATATATCTATATATCTATATAATTATTATTTTTTTAAATGGTGGTGTTGGATGTTTTCTTGTATTAAGTACAAACTTGGAACTTTGTTGAAGAACAATATGTGTAAAACAGGGTGAGAAGTGCTTGCATGAAGAAATTCCATCTACACACTTAGTAATCTGTGTAAAGTGAAGATAATGGTCATCTTCCCTATGAAGCCTCACAGTCTATTACATACAAGCTACTAAAGGACCAACAATTTACAACCATAGGATTACCTTATCTGTAATATAGGTCAGGTTAAAAGACAGGCTTTTAGTGTAAATTCAAGAATTTAGACTTTATTCTGAAAGTAGGATAAAGAGCATAATTTATAGATGATGTAAAGATTTTGAAAGGGAATTGGCTTCATTACGTGATCAAATGTGGTTCTAATTTCACAGGCACCATATGGGCATTTACTGTGTTGTTGCTTTTATATATATATATATATATATATATATATATATATATATATATATATATATATATATATATATATATATATATTTAAGTCTGTGTGTGTCTGGATAATATATATATATATATATATATATATATATATATATATATACACATATATATGTATATATATAGATATATATATCTATATATATATACGCTCATGCGGGTATGCACTCATGCTCCCATTTTGTCTATGTAAATTACATAGTTTGTGTTTGCTAATATGATTACTAATCATCTGGTTACAGCTCACTTTTACTAATATCAGTGTTTAAAGATGATAAGAATGTGGCACAAGTGCACATGACACAAGCTCTACACTCAATTAAAGTGAACCAATACTTATAAATGACATACAATTGATGGCCTTTACATTATATGTTTTAAAGGCTCGTAATTTTGCATAACTCAAGGAAAATAATAAATGGAATATGAAAAATGTATTTGTTTGGTAGAGTATACTGTAAATCTCTATAAGCAGAGCAAAAATGTATTCTATATACGCTCTGAATTTTCTTTTCTTTTTTTTTAATTTCCAACCAGAACTATTCACAAGTTGTTATACTATTTTGTGTTCCCTCCTCCTGCTTTCCAACTCCTTATGGGGGTTTCATTTGAAGGCAGCTTTGAAGGTATAACTTCCTCTTAGTAATTAACAAGTAAAGGGGGGCTATAGTGTTAAACAGAGTAAATGAAAAAGTACCAGAAAAAGCCAAACCAGGCTAATTTACAAAATCTGAAGCAAAGAAAACAAGAGGAGCAGATAGCCATAGAAACCAATCAGTTTCTATGGTGCTTTTCAAGCACTTAACTTGCTGCTACTGACCGTTTCTCAAATTTTGTTACAAATTTCTTTGCCTTAGTTTATACACAATATCTTCCAGATTTAAAATGAACTCCAATGGCTGCCCTTTGTCCAAGCTGTAACCCTAATTAAAATGATGTGGTTACATTACAAATAGAACTATTCTTGCACTGCTACAGTGAATTCATGTGCTTTTGAACTAAATAGATATTTCACAAAACCTAGCCCAGTGTTTGAACCACAGGTCTAGTCTGCTTAAAATGTATTTGTTTTGCAAATACCTAATTTGCTACCTTCCAATGAATGTTAAATGTGCATACTGGCTGTATTTGGACCCTCTATATGTATATTCTTTATAAAATTATATTTTTCAGTTTTCACTACAACCACATTATTAATATACTCTTGTTAGGTAATTAACTTACTGGAAGTGCAAGTGGAATTAACACATAAGTTGTAAACTCCTATCTTTAGCTGATGTATACAGGTTGTGTGGCTAACTAAATGCAAAGAGGCACTAACATAATATAATTAACCACAAAACCTGTATTACTTAGATGCAACAGTAATTAAAGAGATTATATGGAAACTACGATCAACACCTATATGTAATGAGTGATTATTTTAAGTAGAAGCTCATTGCAAACTGTCTTTTAAGTTTATGCAAACTTCATAGGCTGCCTTTGTTAAGTGATTTGATGGTGCATTTTTACAATTCTCAGATCCCTTCAGAATTTTTTTTTCTTATTATTATGAAAAAAAGTTTAAGACGCATATGATATGTAAACGGAGCAAGTGACTGCATACAAAATCTGTCAAGTCTCCTCACTTTGAACTTAGCCTTTTACATTTCTATATAAGGGCTGAGAAATAAACTGAAAATCTTCTTGATCCCAAAGCCAAAAATATTTAACTGCATCAATATGCCTCTTACTACTGGTAAATACTACTGGTTGCACATTATTTGTCATAAAATGAGACAGGACGTTTACATACATGAAGAAAATGAATTTACATGAAAAATCTTGTTTAAATATTTAACATATCACATGGAGTCATTTGTTCCTGGACTGTGTTCATATAGAAACCTTTATTTGTTTAACCTTGTCAGGGTACAAAATATCACCTCACACGCTTTTAAGGTATTGCCATACTTTTGTTCTATTAGACCTTAGAGTCCCTGTTGGAAACATCATTTGCTTTGCATTTTTAGTAAACAATAGCATACATTTCAATATTTCCTATTGTCTGCTTCCAAATGCACAGCAAGATACAGATAATAAATGTTACAAATGTCATACTTTTGAAATTTGTTTATTTTTCTATTTGTTTTTCTTATCTTCTGAATATCTGGTTTATTTGTTTCAAATCTTAATTTTTTCATAACACTGTCTTTTTCAGCTGAAAATTTGGTTCCTATATATTATATAGTAATCAACAGGGTTTAGAGTATAAACTATTTTTTTTTGCATCCAAAGTATCTCCAGTACTTAAAAAGCATCACTGGTAATGATATAATTATAATTAAGAAAATATGAGGGGATTAAAAAGTGGCAGTGCAAGGAGATTGTTGAAAAGTGTGTTATGACCTGTGATTTTTTCTTCTGGCAGATAAAAAAAAATCTTCAAGCAAATAGCTAATATGTCTTCTATGGTTTCTAGGAAGCAAGGTGATGACGAGTAAGGGGTATGGTATCTTGTAGAGTGTGAGAAGATGATTTGTTTGTTTTTTAAAGGCTATTGAAGAATGACAAGAGCAGACTGCTAGCACCACAAGATAAAGTCTTAGACACGCTGTTAGTGGAGTGATCCATTTTCACACTTATGGAATGACTTGGTTTTAAAGATAATAACTGTCTCCTTTAGCTAACTAGTTAACAAAATAAAAATGCATTGACTATGATTCATTATTTATTTTTATTAATCAACATTTATAATTTCTTCTTGTTACATGTAAAAAAATGAACATACTGCCACTTTATGTATGCGTTTAGATGCTTTGAACAATTATTAAAATATATTCCAAAATGCTGTGTCTCATATTTATTTAGCAAATTGCTTTTTAACTAAAATAGGAAGCCATTCTTTTAAACAACAATAAAAAGATGTGAATGCTTTACATAAAAATATTACACAAAATCATTTTGTATGGAGGTCCTGATTAAGCAAGCAAATCTTTGGCTTGACTTTTTATCCTATGATGGGAATTATGATTTGTTTGTGGTTAAGTGAATGACATTAGCTGTTACATAATATATTTTACAGATTTTTTATTATCAAGGTGTCTGATACTGAACATGGTTTGAGGTACAGAAAAAAAACTAAGGACAGCCTAAAACCCCTTGTCAGCATCTGGTCGCAAAACAGCAGTTAGTATAATATTAGATTTGCAGGATTTATCAGTGGTCTGGAAGTCCAGCATGGCTGGATAGCACTGGGCAAATCTAATTCCTTAATACAAAGACCTCAACAGCCTATTAGAAGCACTTGACTTGCATTTAGAAATGTTAACTTAATTTCTTTCATTTTCAGTTACTAACCTGGTATCCACATCAGAAAAAAAACTTGGCAACAGATCAGAGATTCATTAATTCTGCATTATGTATTTGTGTATAAATTAATGAGTAAATTATGTCAATCATAAATAAAACAGATGTAAATAGGCATGCAGTGAGTTTAATGTACTTTTGAACTTTTCAGTGACTTAGATAAGAAAACTACCTTCAATTTTTGGAGGGTGAAATGAGCAGTTTTTGAGCAACATTTGTGTGCAATTATTATTATTACATTTTATATAGCTTCAGTAATGATTTCATCATATCAATGCACAAAAAATAACATTTGTAGATATTTTACTAGGTGTTTTAGCCTAACTTAAAAATAATTAGACAGATTTTTGAAAGTGTGTGGGGCTCATTTATTTCCTTTTGTGGAAACATTAAGATTTTCATGAGTCTTAAAAAAATCCAGTGCAGTCTAGTTAAACTATTTTGCCACAAAGCAGAAGACAGTGGATATTACCATTGCTGCAAATTAATGTGTTATTTACAGAAATTTACAAATATTCTCTCATACTGAATAAAAAAAGATTAAGCTTTCATATCAGGGAGTTGTCAGTGCATGCTAAAAATATGATAACAATTAACAACAAATGTGATTAATGAAATAATGTACTTCCATGAACTAAATAGGTAATATCTAAGATTATCCATCCATTTAAGGCACTGTTCACATAATGTGTGCTTTTATTTATCCTCTTTAATTCTGAATATTGATTACATGTAAAACTTGATTAACCATCCCCAATGTTTTGTCTCAATTGCAATGGGACAAAATATAAATATTAAAATATTATTGTAAAGCTGTTGGAACAGAATCTTCAAATAGCTTGATTACAGAAAAAAAAAAACATATGCAATGCTTTGTTGTGCTAATTATATTGGCATCACATTGGGTCACAAGGCTCAATAGCAGTTCATTACTGCTACTGAAATCAGCAAATGATTTTATAGTGTGTAAGAAAATCCAAGTAATGGTACTCACAGCAGATATATATACATATAAGTTTCCGCTATTTTCTTTTTTTTGTCATTGCTTGAAAAAATATGTATGAGCGCATGGTTCAGCAATTGTCATTTGTTGCATGGCTCAGTGTTTCTCAACTGCAGTCCTGAAGGCGCCCCAACAGGTTATGTTTTCAGGATTTCCCTCGGATAAAACAGCTGTGGTAATTACTAAGGCAGTGAAACTGTTCAAATCACCTGTGAAAAATAATGGAAAGCCTGAAAACATGACCTGTTGGGGCTCCTTGAGGACTGAAGTTGACAAACACTGGCATAGATAAATACATAGATAGATAGATAGATAGATAGATAGATAGATAGATAGATAGATAGATAGATAGATAGATAGATAGATAGATAGATAGATAGATAGAGAGAGAGAGAGATAGACACTGATGCTACAAAGTATTTCATTTAAGATATCAGTGTGAAAAAAAAGGTAAAGACCGCATTATGTTGATAATAAAACATGGGGGAAGATTAACTAAAACTGGTGCACACAGAATCTAGTGCAACTCTCTATAGTAAGCAATCAGCTTCTAACTTCAGCTTGTTCAATTAAGCTTTAACAATAAAACCTTGAAGCTGATTGGTTACTATATGCACAGCTGCACCAGATTTTGTGTGCACCAGTTTTAGTAAATCTCCCCCAATGACTATATGTTATATGTTTATATGTTATGCAATTAGGAAACAGTTATTCAGGTTCAATTCAATAAGTTCAGTAAGTCTAATCATATCTTTAAAGATTTACATAAAGCACAGGTACTTTCAAAGCAATTATTTATTCACAGTGTATTGGGTACAATCACAACACTAAATCATGGTTTACATTCAGAAGAGATCCAGCCATTTGAAAAACAGTGGCTGATTATTGTGGAGAAAAGTGGGTACCCTGCATCACGGTCTCTGGAGAACTTATCCAGAATGCAGTGATGAACTGCTTGTCAACAGAAAGAAGAAATGTTTGACAATATGTTCATTCAGCATCATATTGTATTAGGTGTAGTTTGGTCAAAAATTAGCAGCCAATCAAAAATCCTCTTTCATTCATCTCAATTTACAATACTGCTGAAAAATGAAATCTGATTAAATGCTATAGACTGTTATAAATCATTACATAAAATATACCATATATCATAATTATAAAATCAACGATAGCTAATTACTATGATCTAAGAGCATATACAGCCATTGTATTATCAGCATAATATATTTTGCCTGCACAAATGATTTAACCTGTAGTATGAAAAACATATATATAGGTGGGTCAGTTTGTCAAGAAGTTATGTACGTTTTGGATGTCTCTAAAACGAAATATTCTGTTGTAAACAAGTTAAAAAAATATAATGTTTTTTTGGGGGAATCTTTAAGATTTCTTTCAACTACTGTTTCTGTGGTAAAACTACAATTTTTTTTTACAGATTTTTTTTTTTTATATATATATTGTTTTCATTTGAATATGTTTTTTTTCTTTTGAGCTATTATTAGGTATTTTAAAGTGTTTATAAAAAATGAGGCCTTTGATCTCAACTTGGGCACAACTGAATTGACATGTCAAGGAAACGTTTTCAACAAAATGTAGTCTAGTAAATGTACGCAATAAGTGTTAAAGGGCTGTTATCTATCCTCAGGGTTTGCCAGAACCTGGCAAGGATTGGGAATCCTATAGGCCCTTTACAACTTAAGCTGATATTCCTGAATGATTGTTCTTGGTGCAAACTTAAATACATACTTTAAATACTTAAACGTAAAATTGAATACATAACTTAAATATTAGGGCCCACTTTGTATTATATTATTCGTATGTGTTTAATGTAAAGCTTTCTTCATAGATGGGTCGACTTATGTAAAGCTGTGCAACAGGCTTTCAAACATATGATATCATTTGACTATTGAAAATTTTAAAAATACCATTATTTGAATGTTCAAATGCAGGCGAAAAAAAAATAATACATTTCAGTAAATATTCCCTGTTTTGTTTGTACTTGTTCCTACCAGCAGTAATGGCTAATAGCATGGCCAGAGCAACAATAAGGGAATGCAGTCTTTTCCCTGTGGTTAAGCATTAACATTGCCACAGTGGTTGATGTGGTTGTCACGATGCACAAAAACAATTCTGACATCTACATTACTTGGAGCTCCTCACTGCTGCCAAATTCTCTGCAAATAAACACATTGAAAATTGATCATGGCGACACAAAGTACACAATCTAAAGACAAGTTGTAATTGCCTGGCAAGACCTACACCCATATTTAATAAAAGGTGTAAGGTGTTAAAGCAGTCGCAATAGACCACTAACATTTTGTGCGTGGAGGTATACAGGCCCATTTACAGGAGTAATTCACTTATTGCACCTAGGACTCAGTAAAGCTTCACAGAGTTTTTACTACATACAAATTCCCAAAATGTATTTTGGTTTACTGGTTACAATTGATCACATTTCAAAAATCATTATTTCATCACAGTTCTACTTGTAAAAATCCAAAATAAGGCAATTCTACTTAAAAACCTGATTAGATTGCTACTAACATTTACATTTATTTACAATTACACTATAATAACAAACCCCAAAATGGATAAACCATTCAAGTATTGTCAAAGCTGTATTTCCCACCAGAGACCAGTGGGCATTTGGCTAGAGGAGCCAAGTCTAAGGAATCATTTATTCTGAGGACCCCTTAACTTCCCTGTTGACTTTGGAAGTAAAAGCCACCATGCTTTAAGTGAAGCTTTAAGTTTATACAAACCCTAACAATGAACCTTTCTTATTTGCCCCCTTTTGATATGCTAAATATATGAGTGATTATTATATCTGTTTAATAAATGAAAAAGAACTGTTGATTCTTCTAAAAATCTTGTGAGCTGTTATTGTCCTGTGCTCTCTGCTTGTGCACAAGGAGAGGTTATGAAGATGTGGAGGGTGGGAAGGAGATTGGATGAGTTCATGTTTTTTTTCAACCCATCACAACAGAAGTAGGCAGGGCTAACAATACATGCCTAGGAATTCAGAGCTGTGTTGTCATGTCAGAAAGGAAGGTAGACAATTACTATATTTCTGGCACATTAACAGTTATTTCTTCTGTACTTGTAGTGTGTTTAAAGGGAAAAAAACATGGGGAAGTGTGTGTGTCTTTCAGAGATGTATTTTATGTTTTTATTTTATTTTGCCTTGACATATGCTTTAAAACTCACACAACGAGCTGCCAATTTCCTCCTTTATTTCTCAAGCCATATACCGTATATACTCGAGTATAAGCCAAGTTTTTCAGCAATTTTTTTTGTGCTGAATATGCCCCCCTTGGCTTATACTGGAGTCACCTTTTTGCGCCTAATCTCCCGGACTTTGGGGACCCGGTACCATTAGGGTGTAGGTCCCCTGGACCCCAAACTTGACACACATGTAGCCCTGTTCTCCTCTACAGATGTGCAAAGTTTGCTGTCTGGGGGACCTACGGCCGGGGAGCACCGATTTTTCAAAGGCGGGCACCCCTTCTATATACTCCCATGTTAAACGTAAGTTTAGTCATGGACACAGGGAGGCATGGGCACAGTGAGGCATGGACTCAGTGAGGCGCAGTGAGGCATGGGCACAGTGAGGCATGTGCACAGTGAGGCATGGGCACAGTGAGGCATGGACATGGGCACAGTGAGGCACAGTGAGGCATGCAGATGGACACCCTAGTCTTATACTCGAGTTAACACTTTTTTTCCTATTTTCTTGTGGTAAAATTAGGTGCCTCGGCTTATATTCGGGTCGGCTTATACTCGAGTATATACAGTAATAGGATTACCCCAATAGTAATTAATGAGAGCTAGCACAGAACCTACAGTTCTGAAAACCCTCAAACAGCAGCACTTTTTGGGAAAATAATTGAAATTCCCTTTTCAGATGCATATAGGAATTTCTTACTTCTTTTCATGGCTAAAAGGGTAAATGTTCAGCAGAAGAACTTGTTTAAACCAGGGACTTCTGGAGCTACTAAAGTAGCAGTCCTTCTCCAGCAGTCTGCTGATGAATATTTAATACATGGAAGATGATGTTGGGCAGGCAATCAGAAGCTTTCAGTGGACCTCTGAAGGGGGATCATTGTTGGCTCTCAAGGGACCTGTGTTAGCAATTGGCAACAAGAGTTGAATTGGGGAAGTAGGAACTGGCACATAGGTACATTTCCAAAACAGTTTTATTGAATACAGCCAATACCCACCTTATGTGTAGCCAAGGCATTGGCTAAGTTAAGTAAAATGTTTTTTAGGTACTGTTCTGTTTTTGTCAGTTACTATCACATAAAGAAGAATACCCATCCTATACTGTTAGAGGAAAATAATAATGTTTAGTCACTGAGCACACATTTTATGGTATTACTTTAATAATTACCTTAAAGTAATTGTTTTATATATTGTTACATTTATACATGCCTGTTGTTTAATATTTTTGTTACTGTATACCTTGCTAAAGTGTGATGTTTATATATGTGTCCTAAGTCACATGGATAGTGAGAGGCTGAAAATATGCCCACCGGAAAGTTTCATGCATTTTTCAACATCTGGGAGCCACAGGTGCCACATACAGCCTTCCATACAAGTGAAAGCTTCTGTGCATCAGTGTTTACCTGGGTATGCATGTACAATGTATTTCCTGAGCGCAGAGGTTTCAAATTTGGGAAATAAGCAGTATGCGCATGCACAGGTACAAGCAGAGCACAGAAGCCAAGAGTTTTACACTGGGCATATTTTCAGTCCCCAATGTGCACAGAGCCTATATGATTATGGTGAAGTTGTGTTTACTTTTAGTACTCAATCATTTGTAGATGGAATTTTTTATTTTTTTTATTTCTTTGCCTGTCTATGATTAGATCAATTATATCAACACAGCTTCCCCCTTTTGCTAAGTTCGCAGTCCAACCATTGTGTTGCATTGCACAGCAGCACGCAGAGCTTGCATATATATGCAAATATGGCTGCCTCATAAATAATGTGTATATATCTATCTATATATATCTATATCTATATCTATATATATATATATATATATATATATATATATATATATATATATATATATATATATATATATATATAATAACAATTATACATACAAACAAGATACTGTTTTCACACCTAGCTTCTTAACATATCTTCAACAAGTATACTTAAGAAAAAGTTGAAAAAATAAATATTCCCTTTAAGTATGTCAGTTAATGCTGGGGTGGAATTGCCTGCTTGCCCTCTTCGAAAGGTATGAGCTTTAGGAATAATCCATAGCTTTATTTTAAACAGTCAGTAAGGAAGTGAAGGACTATTACTTACACTGGACTGTGCTTACTGCAATAAGGTTCAAGACAATTAAAACACAATTAATTCCCCAGAACCTTAAGGGCTGGTTCACACTGCTGCGTGATGCAAAATCACATTTGTGATTCACACCACACTGCAGTGCAAATCTCATGCGATGTCAGTGCGATGTGATTTCAGCCATACAGATAGTCACATTCAAACTAATCTCGCACAGGACCCTTTTTTGGTCCGCACCAGAATTGGATTGCATGGGTGTTCACACCTATGCGATTTGATTCATGTCCGAACTGACAGTTTGCAGTGCGATATGCGAGCTGAAATAGGGGTGTCATTAACAATGTATTGACACTCCCCAGCAGTTCGCATATGGCATTGTGAACTGCCCCCGGGAGACATGTGATGCGGGAATCCGCAGTGGATTCGCATGGTTCCCGCATCGCAGCAGTGTGAACCAGCCCTAAGTGTGTTTGAAATAAGCACAGACCAGTGAAGATATTACGCCTATAGTAAATTGGCATGAAAAACCATGCAGTCTGAGCCCAGGTTCACACTAGTGCGATCTTAGACATTGTATGTGATTCGCACCCGCACTGCAGGTGCCGATCATATGTGATGTCTGTGAGATGTATGGTTGAACTTTCATTAAAGTTGCAGAAAAAAAGTGCAGGTACTGAGCTTGGTTCGCATGGATGTTCTTACCTGCCCTTCATTACAAAATATTTGTTTATCCATTATGGTTCACCTAATAGTTTCACTTTAACCACTTTAGCCCTGGAAGGATTTGCTCCCTTAATGACCAGGTACTTTTTGCGATACGGCACTGCGTCACTTTAACTGACAGTTGTGCTGTCGTGCGACATTGTACCCAAACAAAATCGATGTCCCTTTTTCTCCACAAATAGAGCTTTATTTTGGTGGTATTTTCTCATCTCTGTGGTTTTTATCTTGTGTTTTTCTTTATGCGTTTTTTTTTATTCACAGAAAATTCCAAGAAAAGCATTGTATTTCTAGCTACGTAAGGCATATCAGTCAATACATCATTTTTACAAGCAAGCAGATTTCTTCTAACCCTTTATCAAGCTATGACGAGTGGTTTCTTATTACTATGAAGTACTGTGCACCCAGGGTGCATTAATGCTCTTTAAAAAAACACTCAGACTCACTTCATTACACGGTGATGCTAGTTTTCACTTGAATCATGGTCTACAGAAGAGGTACCCAACAAGAATAGGTTGAAAAGTGGTCTACAGGTTGGATCTGAAACAAGGGATCATGCTGAGCAGCTCAACATTCATGGCTTGCTCAAAAAAGCAAGCAAGTGTGATAACAGTGTTATAGTTCCTTGGAGACCAGAGCTGTTCTTTAAAAGAAGTATTTCACTGAACATGTACTAATGACAAGATCATACTATTCACAGTCTGAGTTAATGATTTCCCAACTTTTCTGTACAGCTTTGGATATGGCATTTAACTCACTTGGTAAATTATTACCTAATAAGTTTTACCTTGACTTTCTGGGTGTTACATATAGCAGTCTACTTTCTAAACAGTTGTAAATCGCACAGGATTTGCAAGACCGCAAACAAAAATAGCTTTGTTTGTACACTGAATATCTAAAGACTAGGAAATAGTTAAAACCACTGACATGTTTTTTTTTTTTCTGCCCATGTCCATTGAGGAGATATTATTCACTTGCAGTTTTTAGACACAACAAAAAGTGAGAGTAGATTTAGGGGAAATGCTCTTTTAGGCTGGGTTCACACCAGTGTGAATTAGATTTGGGTTTCCCCGCATCCAATTTGCATGTCAGGAGATTGTGATCAACTCTCTATAGAGATGGTTCACACATTTGTGGAACCGCTTCCGGTGTGCAGGTGTCTTGTGCATTTTCTGGTCCATTTCAGGTCCGAATTCAGCCAAAAATTCAGGCTGAAATTGTACCTGAACCGGTGAATTGAGATGCACCGGACCCCTTTCTGTGAGCTGCTCCGTTCCTCAGTGTGAACCGAGCCTAATGCTGCGTACACACGATCGGAATTTCCGATGGACTTTTTTCATCGGAAAGTCCGATCGTGTGTGGGCCCCATCGGACTTTTTTATCCATCTGTGTTTAGACAAAGAATATATTTTTTTTCCGATGAAAAAAAAAACGATAGAAAATTCCTATCGTCTGTGTGCAAATCCGATGGAGAAAAAGCCCATGCATGCTCAGAATCAAGTCGATGCATGCTCGGAAGCATTAAACTTAATTTTTCTTGGCTCGTTGTAGTGTGTTAGGTCACCGCGTTTTGGATTGTGGGAATTTTGTCTGACAGTGTGTATGCAAGACTGATGGAAGTCAGCTTCATCGGAATTTCGACGGAAAAGTCCATCAGATTTTATTCCATCGGAAATTCCGATTGTGTGTACGCAGCATAAGACAGTTCTACTTGACACAAGTGTTTGCATTGGAAGATTTCCTGTCTATTTCTTATTAGTGATGTCGCGAACCTAAAATTTCGCGTTCGCGAACGGCGATTGCAAACTTGCGCATATGTTCGCGAATGCGCGAACCGGGTGAACCGCCATAGACTTCAATGGGCAGGCAAATTTTTAAATCCACAGGGACTCTTTCCGGCCACAATAATGATGGAAAAGTTGTTTCAAGGGGACTAACACCTGGACTGTGGCATGCCGGAGGGGAATCCATGGCAAAACTCCCATGGAAAATTACGTAGTTGTCGCAGAGTCCGTTTTTAATCCATAAAGGGCATAAATCACCTAACGTTCATAAAGTGTTTGGAATAACGTGCTTTAAAACATCAAGTATGATTTTATATCGATCAGGTTGTGTAAGGCTTAGGGTTAGGGTTAGGGTTACAGATAGGGTTAGGGTAGGGTTATGGTTAGGGTTACAGACAGGGTTAGGGTAACAGATAGGGTTAGGGTTAGGGTTAAGGTTACAGATAGGGTTAGGGTTAGGGTAACATATAGGGTTAGGGTTACAGACAGGGTTAGGGTTACAGATAGGGTTAGGGTTACAGTCTGTAACCCTAACCCTATCTGTAACCCTACCCTAACCCTATATGTAACACTAACCCTACCCTAACCCTAACCCTATCTGTAACCCTAACCCTACCCTAGCCCTAACCCTATCTGTAACCCTAACCCTAACCCTATCTGTAACCCTAACCCTGTCTGTAATAGGGTTAGGGTTCACAGTGACAGACCAAACTCTGACAGACCAAACTCCCCGTTTAACGCACCGCAAACACCTACAAACAGTCCATTTGCACAACCGCAAACTCCCCATTTACACAAGGTTGGATACCAAGCTAGCCATGTCCCGTTCCTTGTCCTCACTGACGTCAATGAACGTTTTGGAGATTGCAGGCGATGTGTTTTTTTTCAAAGCCTATGGTCGTGCTGAGGTAGTTCAGTGACAGTTAAGTGACCCAGAAAACAATGATTCTGCAGTGTGGGCCCATTGTTGGCCTTGTAGGCTTTAATGATCACCTTAGATGATCACAAAGAAAATTAGTGTTTTTTCTATGCAAAATTATCCAGCCGATCGCTTTTGGTCTGATCACAATGAAGCAACGACCTTATCATCTGGAGTGTGCCAACATTGCCATTGCCAACACACTCATAGAGGTGGTCGCTTCATTGTGATACGCAAGCCCCTTCACCACAACAAGGTAATGATCACAAAGGGGAATTGACACATGTATGTGCCTTTTTTTTGTTTTGTTTTTGCAGCCACAGTGCAGCACCAGTGGCCAGAAAAATTAGGCATGTACACATGCCTGAAAAGTAGGTATTGTTGCAGCTGCTGCTGTAGCAGCGGCCAGAAAAATTGATGTTTTCCAGGCAGAAAGTGCACTAAAACATTGTGGCTTGAACCCTATTTGGTGGCGGATAAGTCACGCAAGTCATCGGGCATGCAGAGATAAAATACAGCAGCGTGTGGACCATTTGTAGCCCAAGGAAGCTCATCTCATCAGGCCTTTAGTCAAATGTATCGCCCACTGTCAGTCCCTTCGGGATCCATGCCTCATTCATCTTAATAAAGGTGAGGTAATCTAGACTTTTTTGACCTAGGCGACTAGGGACCTTCCTGCTGCACTGAAAGTCCTTTCTGAAAGGACACTTGAAGCGGGGCAGGCCAGAAGTTCTATCGCAAATTGGGATAGCTCAGGCCACAGGTCAAGTCTACACACCCAGTAGTCAAGGGGTTCATCGCTCCTCAGAGTGTCGATATCTGCAGTTAAGGCGAGGTAGTCTGCTACCTGTCAGTCGAGTCGTTCTCTGAGGGTGGACCCCGAAGGGCTGTGGCGACGCGTAGGACTGAAAAAGCTCTGCATGTCCTCCATCAACAACACGTCTGTAAAGCGTCCTGTCCTTGCTGGCGTGGTCATGGTAGGAGGAGGATTACTTTCACCTCTTCCACTGTTAGATTCCCGTTGTGCTGTGACATCACCCTTATATGCTGTGTAAAGCATACTTTTTAATTTATTCTGGAAATGCTGCATCCTTTCCGACTTCTGGTAATTTGGTAACATTTCAGGCACTTTCTGCTTATACCGGGGGTCTAGTAGCGTGGCCACCCAGTACAGGTCGTTCTCCTTCAGCCTTTTTATACGAGGGCCCCTCAACAGGCACGACAGCATGAAAGACCCCATTTGCACAAGGTTGGACGCCGAGCTACTCATGTCCCGTTCCTCGTCCTCACTGATCTCACTGAAGATCTGTTCTTCCTCCAGCCACGTACAACACCACGGGTACCAGATAGGTGACAACGAGCACCCTGGGATGCCTGCTGTGGTTGGTCTTCCTCCTCCTCAAAGCCACATTCCTCCTCTGACTCCTTTTCCTCACACTCCTCTTCCAGCGTTTCTGCAGGTCCAGCAAGTGATGCTGATAAGGCTGTTTCTGGTGGTGATCGCGACAACAACTCTTCCTCTTCCTCTCGCTCATCTACGGCCTGATCCAGCACTCTTCGCAGGGCAAGTTCCAGGAAGCAAACAAATGGGATGATGTTGCTGATGCTGCCTTCAGTGCGACTGACTAGGTTTGTCACCTCCTCAAAAGGACGCATGAGCCTACAGGCATTGCGCATGAGCGTCCAGTAACGTGGAAAAAAATTCCCAGCTGCGCAGAGGCTGTCCTAGCACCCCGGTCATACAAATACTCGTTGACGCTTTTTCTTGTTGGAGCAGGCGGTCGAACATTAGGAGTGTTGAATTCCAACGTGTCGGGCTGTCGCAAATCAGTCGCCTCACTGGCATGTTGTTTCGCCGCTGGATATCTGAAAATTGCACCATGGCCGTGTAGGAACGCCTGAAATGGAGACACACCTTCCTGGCCTGCTTTGGGACGTCCTGTAAGTCTGGGTACTTATGCACGAAGCGTTGTACAATCAGATTCATCACATGTGCCATGCACGGGACATGTGTCAACTTTCCCAAATTCAATGCCGCCAACAAATTTCTTCCGTTGTCACACACCACTTTGCCGATCTCCAGTTGGTGCGGAGTCAGCCACTGATCCACCTGTGCGTTCAGGGCGGACAGTAGTACTGGTCCGGTGTGACTCTCTGCTTTCAGGCAAGTCAACCCCAAGACGGCGTGACACTGTCGTATCCGGGATGTGGAATAGCCCCTGGGGAGCTGGGGTGGTGCAGTTGATGTGGAGCAAGACGCAGCAGCAGAAGAGGACTCAGCCAAGGAGATTATCGAAGAGGTTGGAGTAGGAGGAGTAGAGGAGGTGGCAGCAGACCTGCCTGCAAGTCGTGGCGGTGTCACCAACTCCTCTGCAGAGCCACACATTACATGCTTGGCAGCCGTCAGCAGGTTTACCCAAAGCGCAGTGTAGGTGATATACCTGCCCTGACCGCTCTTTGCAGACCAGGTATCAGTGGTCAGATGGACCCTTGCCCCAACACTGTGTGCCAGGGATGCCATGACTTCCTTTTGCACAATAGAGTACAGGTTGGGGATTGCCTTTTGTGAAAAGAAATTTCGGCCGGGTACCTTCCACTGCGGTGTCCCAATAGCTAAAATTTTTTTGAAGGCCTCAGACTCCACCAGTTTGTATGGTAAAAGCTGGCGGGCTAAGAGTTCCGACAAGCCAGCTGTCAGACACCGGGCAAGGGGGTGACTCTGTGACATTGGCTTCTTATGCTCAAACATGTCCTTGACAGACACTTGACTGTGGGCAGATGAGCAGGAACTGCTCAAGGTGAGAGACGGAGAGGCGGATGGTTGAAAGGGGGCAAGGAGGACAACAGTGGTTGACGTGACTGAAGATGCTGCACCAGGAGGAGGATGGTGGCTTTGAGCTTGTGTGCTGCTTGTACTCTTCATCATGTGTTGATCCCATAGGCGTTTGTGATGTGCGATCATGTGCCTTCGCAAAGCAGTTGTACCTAGGTGGGTGTTGGATTTCCCACGACTCAGTTTCTTTTGGCACAGGTTGCAAATGGCATTACTGTTATCAGAGGCAGACACACAAAAAAAATGCCACACCGCTGAGGTTTGCAATGCCGGCATTCTGGTGGTGGCAACAGCATGCATTGATTGGCGTGCTGTCTGGCTGACCCCGGGTGCCAATACATGCTGTCTGACTGTGCCACTAGCTCCTTGCGACGACCTCCCCCTGCTTCCAACTCGTCTCCTCCTCCTCTCTGTCTCCCCATCTGAACTTTCCCCCTCTTCTTATTCTCTTCGAGCGGGCACCCACGTGACATCCCCGGACACATCGTCATCATCAACCACTTCACTTGTATCTGACAACTCAGCAAAGGAAGCAGCAGCTGGTACATCATCATTACACCATACGTCCATGTGTGTAATGCTGCCTGACTGAGTCATATCCCTTTTATCTACAACCTCTGGCAATAATTGTTGCGCATCATTCATTTCTTCCAACTGATGTGTAAATAACTCCTCTGACAGATCAAGTGAAGCAGCTGTGATGCTAGTGTTGGTGGTGACGGCATGTAGGCGAGTGGTAACTTGAGAGGTGCCCGAAGCTGAGCTGGAGGAGGATGGTGTGTCAAGGTTATGAGCGGAAGCTGTAGAAGATTGGGTGTCCTGTGTTAGCCAGTCAACTATGTCCTCAGAACTTTTCGAGTTCGGGGTACGTGGCCTCTGAACACTGGGCATTATTGTAGGGCCAAAGGGAATCACAGCACCACGACCACGACAGCCCCTGTGGGGTGGCCTGCCTCTGCCAGTCATTTTTTTTATTTGTTTAGTTGTACTATGCGGGCAAGCTACTGTGACACCAGATATGAGTGGCACTGTGCACTGGCAGAGTAGACGCTGTAGGCCTGACACACGCCTGCAGACAACTAACTGCTATTCTATTGCAGTCAAAAGTGTGTTTTTTCTTTTTAAATTTAATATACTATGCCACCAGATATATGAGTGGTGGCACTGGGCAAGTGGGCACAGTTTACACTATGAGCCTGACACACGCTGGCAACTGACTACTATTCTATTGCAGTCAATTTTTAAATGTGGGGGTTTTTAAATGTTATGTACTGTGCCACCAAGATAGATGAGTGGTGGGTGGCACTGGGCACAGTGTACGCTGTACCCCTGACACACGCTGGCAGCCAGGCAACTGACTACAATTATATTGCAGTAATATTTTATTTTAATTTTTTTAAATGTTATGTACTGTGCCACCAAGATAGATGAGTGGTGGGTGGCACTGGGCACAGTGTACGCTGTACCCTGACACACGCTTCCAGCCAGGCAACTGACTACTATTATATTGCAGTAATCATTTTTTTTTAAATGTTATCTACTGTGCCACCAAGATAGGTGAGTGGTGGGTGGTACTGGGCACAGTGTACGCTGTACCCTGACACACGCTGCCAGCCAGGTAACTGACTACTATTATATTGCAGTAATAATTTTTTTTTTAAATGTTATATACTGTGCCACCAAGATAGATGAGTGGTGGGTGGCACTGGGCACAGTGTACGCTGTACCCTGACACACGCTGCCAGCCAGGCAACTGACTACTATTATATTGCAGTAATAAAAATGTTTTTTTTAAATGTTATGTACTGTGCCACCAAGATAGATGAGTGGTGGGTGGCACTGGGCACAGTTAGGTAGATTCACGTACATTGTCCTAAATTTAGGACGGCCTAGCCTAGCCTTTTTAGGCTACACCGCCGTAAATTAGTTAGGCTAGTAGTGATTCACAAACCACTTACCTTCTAATCTACGGCGGTGTAGCCTAAAACGAGCGGGCGTAAGAGCGCCTAATTCAAATGACTACTATTATATTGCAGTAATCATTTTTTTTTAAATGTTATCTACTGTGCCACCAAGATAGATGAGTGGTGGGTGGCACTGGGCACAGTGTACGCTGTACCCTGACACACGCTGCCAGCCAGGCAACTGACTACTATTATATTGCAGTAATAAAAATGTTTTTTTTAAATGTTATGTACTGTGCCACCAAGATAGATGAGTGGTGGGTGGCACTGGGCACAGTTAGGTAGATTCACGTACATTGTCCTAAATTTAGGACGGCCTAGCCTAGCCTTTTTAGGCTACACCGCCGTAAATTAGTTAGGCTAGTAGTGATTCACAAACCACTTACCTTCTAATCTACGGCGGTGTAGCCTAAAACGAGCGGGCGTAAGAGCGCCTGATTCAAATGACTTGGAGGGGGGCGTGTTGTATGGAAATGATGCTTGACCTCACATCTTTTGACGTTTTTTGACACTGTGCATGCGCCGGGCGACTACATTTCCCAGTGCGCATTGCGGCCAAGTAGGCCGTACGGGCCTATTGATTTTGACGTGTACGTAAACGACGTAAATCCCGATTCGCGGACGACTTGCGCAAACGACAAAACTTTCGAACCTCGCGGCGGGAACGGCGGCCATACTTAACATTGTTATTCCACCTCATAGGTGGAATAACTTTAGGCGGCCTATCCCTTACGGAAACAATGTAATGCGACGGTGTAGGCCTGGCATACGTTTGTGAATCGTCGTATCCCCTCATTAACATAATCTACGCCGGCCGCAAAGGAAGCGCCATCTAGCGGACAACAGAAACATTGCAAGCTAAGATAGAACGGCGCAAGCCGGCCTATCTTAGCTTTGTTTAAGTGTATCTCTGTTTGAGAATACACTTATACACTTAGATTCAGAGTTAGGTCGGCTTATCTACTGATAAGCCGGCCAAACTCTTTGTGAATCTACCTAAGTGTACGCTGTACCCTGACACACGCTGCCAGCCAGACAACTGACTACTATTATATTGCAGTAATACATTTTTTTTTAAATGTTATCTACTGTGCCACCAAGATAGATGAGTGGTGGGTGGCACTGGGCACAGTGTACGCTGTGATCCTGACACACACACGCTGCCTTCCTAGCAGGCAACTGCAATTAGATTACAGAGAAAAAAAAAAGCTAAATGATATACTAGCCCTAAAAAGGGCTTTTTGGGGTTACTAGCCCTAAAAAAGGGCTTTTTGGGGTGCTGTCCTTACAGCAGAGATCGGATGACTCTTTCAGGACTGGAGTGGACACTGAAAACACTAGTCTAGCTATAGCTTTCCCTATCAATTCAGCAGCAGCAGCAACACTATCCCTCCTCTCACTAAGAACACAGGTTCAGAATGAATCTAAAATGGATGCTGCCCGAGAGGTGGGAGGGTCAGGAAGGGCGGGTATGCTGCTGATTGGCTGGAATGTGTCTGCTGACTGTGAGGTAGAGGGTCAAAGTTTGCTCAATTATAATTAATAGGAGGCGGATCGAACAGCGCATATGTTCGCGCGCATCGGCGAACGCGAACGCAAAAAAATAACCGCAAATTATTCGCCGGCGAAAAGTTCTGTACATCTCTATTTATATCAAGCGGCAACTCAAAATGGTATTTTTTCCATGACAATGGTCACCGAGACAAATCAAGAGGGTGGGTCTCCCTAGTGGAAACACAAACAGCAATGAAAATCTGACAGGGATTTGAACTATCCCTGCTCTTAAGCTGGATACACATTATACAAATGTTGTTATTCAATTTCCTTTAGATTTACCTTCAACTATGTAGTGCAAGGGACTACCTGATTGCATACAATTTGAACATATTTCAGTTTGACCTCATATTATATGGTTTTGGTAAATCTAAAGGAAAGATGTACAAGAAAATTGTACAAAAATTGTATGGTGTATAGCCATCTTTAGGTTTAAATACACTTTATACAGTTAATAAAGGTACTAACTTAAAGTGAAGTATTTTTAATGTAAAACCACAGAAGAGCCTTCTAAAGCAGAAAGTCTCTGTTCCCTCTAACTTCCATCACAGAACAAAAATCACTGGGATTTGAATCATCTCAGGAGATCAAAATTACAAATTAAAATGACAAATTAAGTACAATGTAGTTGTCTTTTTGGTTCATTTTGGCTCATGTCATTATTTATAACCAGAAAAGGAAAAAACAAAAAGCTGCACTAATAATTACAAATAAACAATACAAAATAAAAAATTTAAATAAAGGCAGCAGCTTGCGTGCGATACACAGAGCCAAAGTAAAAAAATAAATAAAACTGCGCCAATATGCACCATTCACACCTGAGTGTTTTGCAGCTTGAAGTCTAAAGCTACAAAACGCTGGAGGGGAAAAAATCTATTATTTTATTCTATGGAGATGGTTCACATCTTCACTACAAAACTCCTGAAGCCAGAAGTTAAAAAACGCCTGAAGCTCAAACAAGTTCTGGGACTTTTTCTCCTAATTATCCAAAGCTTCAATACTAACAAGCATTGAAGCACCTTTATTCAAAGGTTCTGATCATAATATAGAAACATGAAACTGGAAATAACTATAGATGGTGTATGGAATGCATCACGGGTGCTGCCAAGCCAAAAGAAGAAAGAAAGAAAAAAAAAGGGGGGCGGTGAGGGGGAAGATGTAATTGGGACACTTCACTGACCACCAGTGTAAAGGGGCAGCTCTGCATTGATGCCAAATCTAAAGCCCCGTACACACGGTCGGACTTTTGCCCAACCAACTTCAAAATCCGGCACTTTTCGTATTTGTCCGACCGTGTGTACGTTCCATCGGACCAACTTTTTTGGCTTCAATCGGACAAAAAGTTGGGTCTGTGAACGGACCAACTTTCTGTTCCGAAAAGTCCGATTGTGCAAAGTGCGACCGTGTGTACAGCAAACCATCGGACTTTTGGACAAAGTACAAATGCGCATGCTCAGAACCAATGTTAAACTCAACCAACAATAGCAGAAGTTAACCAAAGGGTGGCGGTAAAGAGCAAGTAAAACCACGTGATGTTGGGAAAGTGTTAGAAAAGTTTGCAGAAAAGTCCGAGCGTGTGTATGCTATGGGTGTGATCGGACAAATCAATTAAGACAAAAATCCAAGGGAAATTTTGTTGGATGTCCTACCGTGTGTATGAGCCTTTAGACACAAGCAGAACACTGACCACTAATTTAATAGGAGGGGTGGGGTTATAATGCTCACCAATGTTACTGGAGGCACTTTTTTATATTTTATTGATTTCATTCCAAATACATTTTTAAGATTTTTTAAACATTTTTCAAGGTATTAGTATTTTAATGTATTCATATACAGTGCTGACACTTTGTCCGAGCATGCATGTTTTTTTTTTGCGCGTTGGAATTGCATACAGACGATTGGAATTTCCCACAAGAACTTTTCCCTTCGAAAAACTGAGAACCAGCTCTCAAATTTTTGCTGTCGGAAATCCCGACAGAAAAAGTCAGATGGGGCCTACACACAGTCGGAATTTCCGACCAAAAGCTCACATCAAACTTTTCTTGACGGAAATTCCGACCGTGTGTACACGGCATAAGGGATTAGCAAGCCAGAATTCGACCCACCAGGTTTACCTGATATGCATAACCTTCAACATTTAGGGGCCAGTACCAAAATGTTTGCTCCACTTTAACTCCTACAGGAAGTACTAGTCTTTTTATCCTTTGCTGTGCCATCCTGCCCCTCCCAACCACCAATCAGAAAGCTAACTGTCTTCAGGAAGCAGCATGGGATGGGACACAACAGTGAACATTTTATCAGTGCACTGGAGCTTTTCACTATCATGTCACGGGCGGATCCAGGGGGCCAATGGGTCAATTCCCCCCCCCCCCCCGAGAAAATAGTGAGCCCTGCAGGCTGTGCTGATGCTAATGCCGACCCCCATCAGCCGTGGCTGACAGGCTCTCTGTGAAGGGATACAGGCAGAGCTGCAGTTGCGGGGGATTTCCACCACTCCCTCTCCTCCTTGAGCCAAGCAATCTCCTCATTCACCTGGCAATGCCTGCTCCTATTGGCTACATTTAGAGCCAATGGCTGGTAAACTAGAACCAAGAGGATTATAGGAAATGTAGTCCCGGATACCAGCAGGCCCCATGATGATTCCCTGAGGGGACTGCAGCCCCCAACATGCCGAGCGGGAGGGGGAAGAGGACGAGAGTAGAAGAGGGACCATGAGGCTGTAGGGTGGAGGGGGCCTATTATTATAGTCCAAGGTAAGATCTTACCTCCCCTCCACCTGGCTGCATGTACGACTGTGTGTCCCAAGCGTGTCGAGACCCTACGAGGTAAATAACTGCACCAGCCAGGAAGACACTGGCTGCAAAAAGCGCCTAGAGGCGATTCAGTTTGCATGTGTAGCGCTATACAAGTCATTCATTCATTCATTCATTTCCTCCCCTCCACCTGGCTGCAACCACCCTTTCCTCCCTCCATCTGGCTGCAACCACCCTTTTCTCCCATCCACCTGGCTGCATCCACTCTTTCCTCCCCTCCACCTGGCTGCAACCACCCTTTCCTCCCCTCCACCTGGCTGCAACCACCCTTTCCTCCCCTCCACCTGGCTTCATCCACCCTTTCCTCCCCTCCACCAGGCTGCAACTACCTTTTCCTCCGTCTACCTGGCTGCATCCACCCTGTCCTCCCTTCTACCTGGCTTCAACCACCCTGTCCTCCCCTCCACCTGGCTGCAACCACCCTTTCCTCTCCTCTACCTGGCTGCTCCCATCCTGTGATAATAGAAATAATGCACTTCAATCATCCTGACACCATATTAACCATGGGGCTGTGATGATTGGAGCGCCAACACCAGCCATTTCCCCTACAATTTGCCCGCAGAAATTTTGGCAGTGCCCCTACCATGATTAGACTCTGGATCCGCCCCTGTATCATATGTCAAAGGTGGGGCCAGCTCTCATTTAATGTCATAACACCATTAACCTTTACCACAGTCAGTTTCTCAGAAGAGATCTGTGAATGTCTTAAAATCTGTAGACTGTCAATTAACCCTAATTTTTAAGACCTGTACACACGATCGGTTTGTTCAATGAAAACAGACCGATGGACTGTTCATCGGACAAACCGATCGTGTGTGGGCCCCATCGGTTTGTTTTCCATCGGTGAAAAAAAATAGAACATGTTTTAAATTTTTCCTATGGATAAAAAAACGATAGAAAAAAATGATCATCTGTGTGGAAGTCCATCGGTCAAAAATCCACGCATGCTCAGAATCAAGTCGATGCATGCTCGGAAGCATTGAACTTCATTTTCTCAGCACGTCGTAGTGTTTTACGTCACCGCGTTTTGGCATGGTCGGATTTTTGACTGATGGTGTGTAGGCAAGACTGATAAAAGTCAGCATCATCGGATATCCGACGATAAAATCCATCGGATTAGATTCCATCAAATATCCAATCGTGTGTACGAGGTTTACGAGTGAAGTTTCAGGAAAAAACATTCCACAGCCCCCTGCGTATAACATGCAGTCACAGTTTACCCTTCATTTTCAGGGTAAAAAAGTGAGTGTTATACGCCAATAAATACAGTATTATTTTCCCTCCCTTTCCCTTCACAGAAGTAGTTGGAAGATTGCATTTGAAATTACTAAGGAGATACAAGGATATGTGCTGCCTAATACATTTGGGATAGTTAGTGTGTAGCAATAGTGTGTAGGGATGAGCCAAACACCCCCCGGTTCAGTTCGCACCAGAACATGCGAACGGACCGAAAGTTTGCGCAAACTTTAGAATGCGATTAAAGTCTATGGGACTCGAATGTTCGAAATCAAAAGTGCTCATTTTAAAGGCTAATATGCAAGTTATTGTCCTGCCCCAGGGAACATGTATCAATGCAAAAAAATGTTTTTAAAACTGAAGTTTTTTCAGGTGCAGTGATTTTAATGATGCTTAAAGTGAAAAAAAAAAGTGAAATATCGTACCTGCTGGGTGCCTATAGTATGCCTGTAAAGTGGCACGTGTGTTCCGTGTTTAGAACTGTCCCTGCACAAAATGACATTTCTATAGGAAAAAAAGTAATTTAAAACTGCTTGCGGCTTTAATGTAATGTCTGGTCCCGGCAATATGGATGAAAATCATTGAGAAAAATGACATGGGTCCCCCCCCCCAGGCCATTACCAGCCCCTTTGGGTCTTGTATGGATATTAAGGGGAACCCCGCACCCAAACTAAAAAAAGGAAAGACGTGGGGCCCCCAGGCCCTATATACTCTGAGCAGCAGTATACAGGCGGTACAAACAAGACAGGGACTGTAGGTTTTTTGTTAAGTAGAATCTGTTTGTAATTTTGAACTGGTACATTTTTGCAAAGGACACAGTACACTAACTGGCAATACTTGGAGCTCCATGCCTGTGGTATTAGTATGAGAACACCAGCAATTATATTCATGTAGCTTTAGGTTCACACTGTGCAAAGGACACACTAAGTGAAAAAACCTGCACTGAGAGGAATAAAGGTATAGCAATAAGTGTCCCAAATACTTATAGCCAATCTGCTAGCAGTACACCAACAATTGATTCCAGCAGGCACATTTCCCTACCCCAGTTGCTGAACCATAAAAAAAATTCGGTCCCAGCCATCCACATGCTCTAAATGCTAGCTTAGCCAAATTGCTATATTTTTTATATGATATTTTTGATATAATATTTCACAGCAGGGCCTGTTCCTGTGCCCAACAAAAGTAACGGTGAGGGGTTACAGTGTTCTAATACCACCAACACCAAAGGCCCAATTTTTATGCCACTGTTAAACAGGGGCATGTAATTAAAATGTTTGATATAATATTTAATAGCAGGGCCCTGTCCTGCACCCAACAAGAGCAACTGTGAGGGTTACAAGGCCCAATTTTTCTGCAAAGTATATAGGGCAGGCCTATAGTATATATACTGCTGTTCAGAGTATATGGGGCCAGATTCACAAAGCACTTACGCCGACGTATCTAGAGATGCGCGGCGTAATTGAAAAATGCGCCGCGCGTATCTTTGCGCCTGATCCTGAAAACTAGATACGCCCGAAAACCAGTTTTTTACGTCCGACGTTAAATGATTACACCGGCGCATCTTGGAGTGCAAAATACGCCTGACACACCATTGTTTTGATAGGCAAAGATGCAAATGAGGGAGATACGGCGATCCACAAAATTAAGTTTGTGCGGCGTAGGCTACGCCCTGTGCGCATCTGTTAGTTTCCCGGCGGGAAGTTACACTTTATAAAAGGTGCCCTAACTTTGCTCCAGCCGTGTAAAGGTCAGCTAAAGCAACACCATTAACCTCCCTGGTGGTATGATTCTGTCTGGAATTACGTACCAAAAGCGGTACAATTATTTTTAAGGAAATTTGGCATTTAATACTGTAGGCCTGTAATTCTTAGGAATAACTCACTTAAATCTGACCAAACCAGAGTTTAATAGGCATCCCGGGTATGACATTTTTAAAAAAAAACAAAATTATAAATTATAATATAATAAATAATTATAAATAATTATAACAAATAATAATATAATTCTAATAAAAAATATTTAATAATGTAATCAAATCAAAATCACTGAAATTTTCTCAGTTGCAGAATTGTTGCTGTCATTATTTATTTATTTTTATGACGAATTTCCCCACAAATCGCTATCGCACAATTCTGCAAGTGATTATAATTTATTATCGCTGTTTTCTAGCTGATCTAAAACCATTTTTGACATAAAGGGACACTTTTGGTTGCTATGGACAATCTACAGTTTGCAGGGAGAAAGAAAGGTTTTTATTATATAAAATGACATGTAGGGCACTGGGCAGACCACTAGGGACAAGAGGTGTGTGTTTTTTTTTACATACAGTACTGTAATCTATAAGATTACAGTATACTGTATGTATAGTGTTTGTTTACTTTTTTGAATTTGGCGCCGTTCTCCGCTCCCGTGCGTCGTAACGTCGCAGGGAACGGAGATCGGCGGCACAGGAGGACGCTGTGTGAATTGAGCGAGGTCCCGCTCGCTCACACAGCGCGGTGGCATCGCTGGATCCAGGACAAGGTAAGCCAGCGCACGCTGCAGGCTCTGCATAGCTTACCCCGAGCGTGACTCGGGGATACCGATCGCAACATAAAAAACCCACCCCGAGTCACGCTCGGGGATACCGCCAGGCAGGTTAAGGAAGAGCTGAGCACACACACTTGCCGGACTACAATCTGTATGCCAACATGCCAGGGGCATCCATGCTCATAACTATACTAGTGACTTTAGAGGCGCAAAGAAGGAGGAGGGAACAGAGGAGGAGGAGGAGGAGGGCACAGGAGAGGATATACTGCAGACGCCTAGATGTGTTTGGCATGACTGCTTCTGAGGTGTATCGCAACTTCAGATTTAACCGTGAAGCCATCCTGGAAATAACCACAATCCTGCAGGATGACATCACCAGCCCAACACACCGCTCACATGCAGTGGAGCCAGTGATCAAGGTCCTGGCAACACTCCATTTCCTGGCCACTGGCTCTTTTCAGCGCACAAGTGGAGGTGTGGCTTAGATCCTCTATTAGCAGATGTGTGCACCAGGTTGTCCCTGCAATCCTCAGACGCATGGCCAACCAAACCATCAAACCCACCCAGGAGGTCCAGCGGATGAAGACAATTACAGATTTTTACAAAATTGCCAGATTCCCACGCACCATCGGGGCCATTGATTGCACACATGTGGCACTACAGCCCCCCTGTGAAACAGAGCACATGTACCGCAATAGGAAGCATTGGCATTCAATCAATATACAGGTGATAGTGCATGCCCAATACCTCATATGGCATGTCCGTGCCAAACACCCAGGATCCAGCCATGACAGCTTCATATACCGTCAAAGCGACATCCCAAGACAATTCAAACAGAACGTGTATGGGGACAGCTGGCTGGTTGGTGAGTGACATGGGTGTCAGGCATGACTGTCTCCCCCCATGATGCAGACATCACGAGGGGCACATGCATGACTAACATCCTCCTGTCTTTTCCCTTCCAGGTGACTCTGCATATGCACTGGGACCCCATCTCATGACTCCATTCCGGAACCCCCAAACCCCAGGAGAGGAAAACTACAATGCTGCACACATACGTACCCGTGCAGTGGTGGAACGCACCTTTGGCCTCCTGAAGTCCTGTTTCCGATGCCTGGATAAGTCTGGGGGTACCCTGTTGTAATTCCCAGACTTTGTGTGCCAGATCATCGGGGCATGTTGCATGCTGCACAACTTCGCAGTGAGAAGGGGCCTGGAGATTGACATACGTGATGACCTGACCCCCCAACCAGACATTCCCCCCCTAACCCAGGGTACCCCCTCTTCTGAGGAAAGAGCAGCCAGGAGACGCCTCGCAGAAGGCATCTTGCACGTTAAACACACACATTAAACATGGCACAATGAGAATGCATGCATGCACACCCACTGTGGTCCCTAGCACACACACCCCACATGCACATCGAATTGGATTAGACCCAAGTAAACCAAATGGTATTAGGGAGCAGCAACGCCACGCCACGGCTCCAATTATGTCACTGTGCATTCATACACCATTCACATGGACCTGGGATCACTTCTCCCTGGTCCTGGGGATCCCTACTCCACCAAAACTGAGGGTGACACCCTTTTTCACCGGGAATGTCACCCCCACATTCATACATCATTCACACACATAAAACAAATCATAATCACAGTATAAAATCATAAATAAAAAAATAAAAAAATAAAAAAGAACATCCCAAAAGATCAATGTCGGCGTGAGCTACGTCTGGGCCGACCACGGCCACGGCCCCTCAGGGGAGACTCATGGGGGGGAGCAGGGGAAGGAGGAGCCTCCCCGGGTGGCTGCCAACCTGCTGGCCTGCCCTCCAAGGCCACGGCTATCCTGTTGAGGCCCAACGTGAGGGCTGCCGTATTGGCCTGGACAGCCTGGGTGTTGTCCTGGACAGCCTGGGTCAGGGCAGTCACCTCCAGGGCCACGCCTGTTGTGGCGGACTGCAGCTCAAAAAAGCAATTTATAAGTGCCAAAGAATTTGTGCCCACCTCACTGACCGACTCCTTGATGGAGGCCAGGCTCTCCTCCATCTGGGCCAAAGTCCGGGTGACCTGACCCAGATGGTGTGTCGGATGGGCCTGGTCCCTCTGCAGATTTGCAGGCAGGAACTCGGCCACCCCCTGGTCTTCTGGGTGGCTTTCCTGCCTGCGGTTGAGTCTTGTGGCCTGGGAGCAGGGGAGCCCCCTGGGGGGGGGGCTGTTGGGGGAGGAGTGGGAGGGACTACCCATGATGGTGGCCTGACTGCCTTCAGATGAGGCTTGTGGCCTGGGAGCAGGGGATCCCCCTGGGGGGGCAGCCCTGTTGGGGGAGGAGTGGCAGGGACTACCCCTGATGGTGGCCTGACTGCTGTCAGCCGCAAGGGAATCCTGATCCCAACACAACATAACTTCTCTGGCAATGTCCATCCGGTCATCCACAACCTCCCCCCCCCTCATCCCCCTCCCCCTGAACCTCCTCATGAGGGGAGTTGTGGCCACTCCCCTGCCCTGGGGACTCTGGCCTTTCTGGGGGCTCCTCAGCAGCTTGATATCCTGGGGGTGGTGCAGCCTGGCCTGATGGCCCAGCAATCTCCTGGCCATCTGTGGATGACACAAAACATACACAGGTTGGAGGATCCACACACTTGGCACATATTCCCTTCCCCCACCCACACATGCTACTCACCAGATATAAAAAAAAACTTACCTGTCCTCACAGCATCATCAGAGTCAAAGCCAGGCAGGCCCACCACTTGCTGGCTATGGAAGCACTGGGCCACTGCACGTTCCTCCTCAGTCCACCTTACGGTGCAAGGTGGACCTCCTCCAGTGCCCGTGGCATGGGCATTTACCTTGACCAACTTAACATGGACCAGGCTCCTAAGATCATTGATCTTCTTGGAAATCCCCCTGGGGGTCCTTGTCTCCCCCCCTCCGCATTGATCCAATCCGTAATCTCCTGGATTATTGCCCTCTTCCTGGTCGGGGTGACGTTCCGGCTGCAAGTAAGTGCTTCTCACGCACCGAGAAGTTCAGCTTCCTTCTCTTAGGTGCCATCTTACCACTCAGCAACAAACAGACACAAAATTCAAACAAAACAAACAAACACAAAAAGACACAGAACAAACAAAAAAAGACACAGAACGAACACACACAAAAATCACACAGCAAAAACCAGACACCAAAAAAAAAACAAAACAAGCAGACAGCTAATACAAATTCAAACAAAAACACAGAAGAAACAGACACAAAAAACACTCGGAAAAAACACACAGCTACTACAACCTCTTACTACAATAAATATTTAATCCAACAATACTACACTAACCAATAAACAGCCACAAACAACAGAACAAAAGCACCTTACTTTAGGAAAGGGAACAAAGGGATGTACTTTTGCAATGGAAGTGCGTTTGTCTGGGGCTATTTAAGCAAAGGGTGATTCTCACATTAAGTATGCTTGGCCTTTTTCCTATCTCACTGATTGCGCCGGGCCGAGTTCTGTGCATGCCCAGTGAGGTGCAGATTTGTGCGCGCATGCGCAGTACGGCCGGCCGTTCATTTGCATGGGGTCACGGCTCATTTCAATGGAGCACTCCCACTTCCTTCCCACTTGCAATTACCCCGCCTTACGCCTCGGTATTTACATCACGCTAGCGCAAATTTGGGCGCAAATGCGCTGTGGATACGGCACTTACGGCACAAAATTGAGGCGCCATAACTTAAATGACATACGTTACGACTAACTAAATATGCGTCGCTCTACGTGAATCTGGCCCATAGTGCCTGGGCGCCTGGGGGTCCCCCGCGCCATTTTTTTTATTTTGGTGCCGGGTTCCCCTTAATATCCATACCAGACCTGAAGGGCCTGGTATGGATTTTTGGGAGGGACATCCACGCCATTTTGTTATGGTATTTTTGGCGCGGGGTTCCCCTAATATTCATACCAGACCCAAAGGGCCTGTAATGGACTGGGGGGGACTCACGCAATTTTTTTCAATGATTTTTATCACTACTTTACAGGCAGACTAAGGAGACCACAATGCACAATATTTAAAGCAATATTTAATTTTTATTGTTTCACTTTAAGCATTATTAAAATCACTGCTCCTGAAAAAAAACTATTTTTAAAACTTTTTTTGCATTGATACATGTCCACTGGGGCAGAACCCGGAGACAGCCCGGCAAATGACGCGGCTGAAGCTAGTGACATTTCTTATATAGGTGAGGCGGGGCCCCCCCGTCACGTGACCCCTTCCCCCTCTGCCACACCCTCTGCTACGTCACTGGGGAAGCCCAGGCTTCCCCGTGCGTCAGAGGGGGGCGGGGTCACATGACGGGTTGCCCCGCCTCACCTATATGAAATGTCACTAGCTTCAGCCGCGTCATTTGCTGGGCTGTCTCCGGTGGAGACAGGCGGCCGGCGATACTGCCCTCTGGATCCCGGACCTGGACGGATCTTCTCATCGCTGGACCACGGCGCAGGGGAGATCACCCATCGCTGGATAACGACAATGTTGGAACGGGGACCGAGAGTGGATTACCACAGCTGGATTTTTTTTTTATTTAATAAAGGACTTTTTTCCATGGTGTGTGTGTGTGTTTTTTTTTTACAATTATTTACACTTCCTTAGTGAAATGGTAGAGGTACAAGGTACCCCATTACCAATTCACATAGGGGGGCAGGATCTGGGGGTCCCCTTTGTTAAAGGGGTCTTCCAGATTCTTATAAGCCCCCCGCCCGCAGACCCTCACAACCACCGGGCAAGGGTTGTGGGGATGAGGCCCTTGTCCCCATCAACATGGGGACATCCTCCCCATGTTGAGGGCATGTGTCCTGGTACGGTTCAGGAGGGGGGGCACTCTCTCGTCCCCCCCCTCTTTTCTGTGGCTGGACAGGTTGCGTGCTCGGATAAGGGATCTGGTGTGGATATTTGGGGGAACTCCACGCCATTTTTTTAAAAAAAAATTGGGGTGGAGTTCCCCATAAAATCCACACCAGACCTGAAGGGTCTGGAATTAATATTTGGGGAGAACCCCACGTCATTTTGTTTTTTAAATTGACGGCGGGGTTCCCCTTAATATCCATACCAGACCTGAAGGGCCTTGTAATTGAATTTGGGGGGACCCCCACGCTTTTTTTTTTTATAAATGAATTCTCTCTGAATTGCCAGACAGTAATGATCACTCTCCTTGATACCATGAAAATCCTTGGGCCCTTTCCCAGGCTTTGCAGAATCAGGGAGCACATGCAGAGTAAGTTTGAAGAGGCATGAGATTCTGAGTGCTCTGGGTCACTAAAGATGACATTGTCAGGAACTACCTCCTCCCAGACACGTAAAACTTCTTGGCTTTCTGGAAAATGAAAACCATCCCTTTAAGACTGCTGCATGATATCCTCTACATCCATGCTTACACAATCCTCCTCCTCCTCCTCCTCCTCTTCCTCCTGTGTGTTTGGCAGCCCTGTAGGAATGCTATCTGCATAAATGGGGCCTTGAGAGGAAAGGAAGTCCTCCTCTTCCTCCTGCTGTTCAGCCTCAAGTGCCAGGCTTCCCCGTGCGTCAGAGGGGGGCGGGGTCACATGACGGGTTGCCCCGCCTCACCTATATGAAATGTCACTAGCTTCAGCCGCGTCATTTGCTGGGCTGTCTCCGGTGGAGACAGGCGGCCGGCGATACTGCCCTCTGGATCCCGGACCTGGACGGATCTTCTCATCGCTGGACCATGGCGCAGGGGAGATCACCCATCGCTGGATAACGACAATGTTGGAACGGGGACCGAGAGTGGATTACCACAGCTGGATTTTTTTTTTATTTAATAAAGGACTTTTTTCCATGGTGTGTGTGTGTGTTTTTTTTTTACAATTATTTACACTTCCTTAGTGAAATGGTAGAGGTACAAGGTACCCCATTACCAATTCACATAGGGGGGCAGGATCTGGGGGTCCCCTTTGTTAAAGGGGTCTTCCAGATTCTTATAAGCCCCCCGCCCGCAGACCCTAACAACCACCGGGCAAGGGTTGTGGGGATGAGGCCCTTGTCCCCATCAACATGGGGACATCCTCCCCATGTTGAGGGCATGTGTCCTGGTACGGTTCAGGAGGGGGGGCACTCTCTCGTCCCCCCCCTCTTTTCTGTGGCTGGACAGGTTGCGTGCTCGGATAAGGGATCTGGTGTGGATATTTGGGGGAACTCCACGCCATTTTTTTAAAAAAAAATTGGGGTGGAGTTCCCCATAAAATCCACACCAGACCTGAAGGGTCTGGAATTAATATTTGGGGAGAACCCCACGTCATTTTGTTTTTTAAATTGACGACGGGGTTCCCCTTAATATCCATACCAGACCTGAAGGGCCTTGTAATTGAATTTGGGGGGACCCCCACGCTTTTTTTTTTTATAAATGAATTCTCTCTGAATTGCCAGACAGTAATGATCACTCTCCTTGATACCATGAAAATCCTTGGGCCCTTTCCCAGGCTTTGCAGAATCAGGGAGCACATGCAGAGTAAGTTTGAAGAGGCATGAGATTCTGAGTGCTCTGGGTCACTAAAGATGACATTGTCAGGAACTACCTCCTCCCAGACACGTAAAACTTCTTGGCTTTCTGGAAAATGAAAACCATCCCTTTAAGACTGCTGCATGATATCCTCTACATCCATGCTTACACAATCCTCCTCCTCCTCCTCCTCCTCTTCCTCCTGTGTGTTTGGCAGCCCTGTAGGAATGCTATCTGCATAAATGGGGCCTTGAGAGGAAAGGAAGTCCTCCTCTTCCTCCTGCTGTTCAGCCTCAAGTGCCCTGTCCATGATTCCACAAAGTGTGTGCTCCAGCAGGAAGACTAGAGGGACAGTGTCACTGATGCATGCATTGTTGCTGCTCACCAAGCTTGTAGCCTCCTCAAATGATGACAGGACAGTGCATGCATCCTTAATCAGTAGCCACTGGCATGGTGAAAAGAAGCCAAGCTCCCCTGAGCCTGTCCTGGTGCTATATTCACACAGGTACTGATTGATGGCCCTCTGCTGTGTGTGCAGCCGCTGCAGCATTGCCTATGTTGAGTTCCACCTGGTGGGCATGTCACAAATTAGGCAGTTGGTGGGCAGGTTGAATTTCCGTTGAATGTCAGTCAGCCAAGCACTGGCATTGTATGACCGCTGGAAATTACCACATACTTTTCTGGCCTGCCTCAGAAGATCTTGTCCCTGTCAGAGGGCGTAGAGAAGGTTGGTACCATTGTCACACACAACCATTCCTTGCTCAAGCTGCCATGGTGTCAACCACCTCTGAGCCTGCCCCTGTAGCACTGACAGAATCTCTGCCCCAGTGTGGCTCCTGTCCCCTAGACAGACCAACTGAAGCACTGCATTGCATCTTTTAGCCTGACTGCTTGCATAGCCCCTTGAATGCTTATTGCTGGTTCAGAGGAAAATTCAGTTGAAGAGGCCATAGAGGAAGAAGAAGAGGAGGGGTAGAGCAGACAGATGTGGCACAATCACCACCAGCTTTTTGGAGGCATGGTGGCAGAACAAGCTCCAATACTGGACTCTGTCCTGCATCCTTCCCAGCTGCCAACAGAGTTACTCAGTGTGCCGTGAAGGAAAGGTAACATCCCTGACCATGCCTTCTGGACCTTGAGTCAGCGGTAATGTGAACCTTGCTGTTGACTGCCCTGTCTAATGAGGCCAAAACATTTTCTTCCACATGATGGTAGAGAGCTGAAATTGCCTTACACGAAAAGAAAATCATTTTTGGAACCTGCCACTGTGGTACAGCACATTCCACACATTCACAAAAGTGGGCAGAGTCTACCAGATGAAAAGGCAGCAGATTTAGTGCTAGCAATTTGGCCAAGCTAGCATTTAGATGCTGAGCATGTGGATGGCTGGGACAGTATTTTTTTATGGCTCAGCAACTGGGGTAGCGAAATGTGCCTGCTGAAATCAACAGATGGTGTACTGCTAGCAGATTTGCTCCAAGTACTTCTGGCACCTATTGCTATACCTTTATTCCTCTCAGTGCAGGTTTTTGAGAGGACTTGACGTATAGTAGGGGTTGAGATCCCAGATGAGAAGCAAGGAGGAGTCCGCATTTTTTTATGATGTGGGTCTTTCAGGTGCTGTTGCCAATGGACTGCATGACAGGTCATCATATGTCTTGGTGCCCAAGCATGTGGTGCCCAAGCGGGTGGTGTTCTGGCCATGCTTGATCCGCTTCAGACAGAGATTGCAAACAGCAAGGGTGCAATCTACTGCACATGTGTTGAAAAAAGTCCACACAAATGAACTTTTTGAAACCAGCAGGAAGTCAGCAGCGCCCTGCACCTGTGAAGCTCTGTGGTGAGATGCAATAGGGTGGCTGCCCTTAAGCTGGCCCCTGGAGGACATCCTGCCTTGTTGGAGTTGTGCCTCCTCCTCATTTTCCTCCTCTCTTTTCTCAGGCACCCAAGTACAGTCAGTGACCTCATCGTCCCTGTAACGGCTACCCACTGGTAGTGAGGGGTATCGGCCGTTGGAGACGTCCTTTTCCCTGGCAAGCTGCGATATGCAGGTACCGCCGGTATATCCCATCGAACGCCCTTCCAAGAAACGAGACGTGCTACGTTTGAAGGGTCAAGCAGACTGACTTTATTTGGCATATTTCACCTGCTTATATCTGGTTACAACTGTTACAAGAACAATGACAGTTTCCGCCCTCCCCTTTTCCCAGTAGGGGGCTTCAACACAGACCCCCTGAAACAATGACATCTCCTTGACTTAATCACTTGGCCAGTTTCTAGACTCTTCGGCACCTCACCCCACTTAACATTTCCTGGCCAGGCACATAGAATTCAATTAACCTTTAAAACAATTATCACTCACACATAATCCCCATCAGCATACACCTCACAGGGGGGCTGTTTACCTGCACACAAAAGAGGGTTCATTAGCATTCCAGCAATGAAAGAGACTTGTCCAGTTAACCCTTTGAGCTCAGAATACAATGTGGTACCTTCACTTGTGACAAGCCATGCAGTTCCTTGTAGTCCCCCTGCACGAAGATTATAACTGTCTCGGCAGCATGCCTGTGTCCGTTACACTACTCCCCCTTTGTGGAACACTCCGGCAGACCCGGATTGATCCTTTTCGGATCAACTTGGGGATGTCCGGTCTGCTGTTAGGGTAAAAGTTCCGTTTGCCTGGACAGTCCGTCGGCCTTCCCATTGGCTTACCATGTCGGTAGCTGATGGTGACGGTGAAGAATAGAATTCAATTCTGGAACAGTCACTTGCTTTGCTCTCTCAATGGCTCCCAAAACCTGTTGCTGATGCTCTTGGGACAGATACGGCACCACCTGGATGCAAATCCCATTTAATCTTTTGACAATTTCCGCCTGTTTGTGCATTTCAATGTTCAAGCCACGGGACATCTCATAATACGTGACATAGTGTCGTTGCATCTCTGATTTCTCACTGGCCAACTTGTCACATTCCCATTTTAGACTGTGATATTGTGCCAGATCTACAGTACATGTCGGGGAAGGTAGTCTTACCCGGTTCTCAGCAGCAAGCGGGTTGATTCCAGCAACGCGGGTGGTCACGGGACAAGCAGCAGCAGGTGTAGGTAAATAAGCCGAAGTCAGAGGGCCAATGTCGTTGCCCAGCACCACCTCGGCAGGTAGGTTGTCCATGATACCAACTGTGGTCTTTCCTGACCCGGCTCCCCAGTCTAAGTGCACCCGGGTGGTGGGTACGTGAAATACAGCACCCCCTGCGACCCGGACGGCAACTGTGCGAGTGGACACGTTCTCTGGCTTTACCAGATGTTTTTGAATCAGAGTGATAGTAGTCCCGGAATCTCTTAAGCCTTGTGCTACTTGTCCATTCACTCGTACCTCCTGACGGTGATGCTGACGGTTATCCGGAGAGGCCGCTTGTATTGGGTCTGCCTCATACCAAATTCCCAGACATTCCTCAGGGCCCCCCTCGGTCTCCAGGCAGTGGGCCGCAGAGGGACGTGATGGAGTGACCTCTGTGTTAGGTTCTGTGCGTCTCCAATTGTTATTTGTAGCCCTCAAAGGGCAATAACGAGCAATATGTCCCGTGTCGCTGCAGTGATGGCACGTCACCCTAGGCGAATCCCGGGGGTAGTTGCTAGGCCCCTGAGGACGTGGTGGGACTGGAGCCCGAAACTCTGGGCGTGGGGTGACGGTTGGAGTACGCGGTTCTACCTTATGAGCCAGCCGTGTAGTACCCTGGCTTACTTTCCTTGTTTCCGCGTACTCATCTGCTAGCCGAGCCGCCTCGTTTAAGTTAGCGGGCCGGCGATCTCGTACCCAGTCTTGTATGTCTGCGGCCAGGTCTTGGAAGAAATGTTCCATTAGGAACAGCTGCAATACTTCCTCCCCGGTGTTGGCCTTGCACCCTTGGACCCAAAGCGATGCCACCCTTTGTAACTGGTTGGCCCATTCCATGTGGGAGTCCACAGCCATCTTCTTGGACTCCCGGAAGCGCCGGCGGTAGGCTTCTGGCGTTACGGCATATCGGGTTAGCAGCGCCTTTTTAACTTGCTGGTATTGTAAAATATCCTCTGGAGTGAGAGCCCGAAAGGCTTCATTGGCTTTGCCCGACAATTTCCCCGACAAAATAGTGACCCATTGGTCTGGTGGGACCTGGTGTAGTGAGCACTGCCTCTCAAAGTCCGCCAAATATCCATCGATTTCCTCCTCACTTTCTACAAAAGCTTTGAATGCAGTGAACGGTATTTTCTTTCCTGTAGCAGCAGGTGGGGGGGTAGGAACTGCAGGTGTAATGGGCTGTCTCGCTCTTACCAGTTCCAGTTCTTGTCCCCTCTTCGTTTGTATTTCTTCCCTTGCTTCCCGGAACAGCTGGTTGATTAGTTCCACGGACGTTTCTGGATACAAGGATAATCTCCGCTGTACAATCCCAGTAATTACATCTTCTTTGCTGACCGGTGCAAGGGGCTCCGTTCCTTCCATGGATCCATCCATTTCGTCCAGCTCCAGCAGGTCAGCTATCAGCTCCCTCCGTGGTCTGTTGCTGGCGCTCCTACCACGAATCTCCAATAGATCTTTCAGTGTGGATCTTTTCAGCCTGGCGTACTGCGACTCCATTCAGCACTTGCTCTTTGGATAAAAGGACCATCCCACTGCTGCCACCAAATGTAACGGCTACCCACTGGTAGTGAGGGGTATCGGCCGTTGGAGACGTCCTTTTCCCTGGCAAGCTGCGATATGCAGGTACCGCCGGTATATCCCATCGAACGCCCTTCCAAGAAACGAGACGTGCTACGTTTGAAGGGTCAAGCAGACTGACTTTATTTGGCATATTTCACCTGCTTATATCTGGTTACAACTGTTACAAGAACAATGACAGTTTCCGCCCTCCCCTTTTCCCAGTAGGGGGCTTCAACACAGACCCCCTGAAACAATGACATCTCCTTGACTTAATCACTTGGCCAGTTTCTAGACTCTTCGGCACCTCACCCCACTTAACATTTCCTGGCCAGGCACATAGAATTCAATTAACCTTTAAAACAATTATCACTCACACATAATCCCCATCAGCATACACCTCACAGGGGGGCTGTTTACCTGCACACAAAAGAGGGTTCATTAGCATTCCAGCAATGAAAGAGACTTGTCCAGTTAACCCTTTGAGCTCAGAATACAATGTGGTACCTTCACTTGTGACAAGCCATGCAGTTCCTTGTAGTCCCCCTGCACGAAGATTATAACTGTCTCGGCAGCATGCCTGTGTCCGTTACAGTCCCCTCCCTCCTCGTCACTGGAGCAAACTTGGCAGTATGCTGCAGTTGGGGGAACATGACTGCTAGTTTCTTGTCCTTCTGTAGCACCCCTCTCTTTAGGCTCATGTTACTCCCTTCCTCAACCTGGAAACCAACATCGGAGCATTCAAATTGCTGCGCATCCTCCAGCAGCATTTAACTGACAAACGGTCAAATAATTCTGGTGACTCCTCCATGCATGATGGTGGGGCTACGGAAGGAGTGACTGTGGACAAGGAGCTGGTGGAATTGCCAGCTGCACTTTGGCAGCTGCGCTGGAAGGCAAACTAGTATGAGTCTGGGTGACAGAGGATGAGAGGGAAGAGGACAGCTTAATTATCCACTCCACCAACTTTTCTGCATGCTGTGACTCAAAAACATGGCCAGCAGTAGAAAAAAAGGACAAGCGTGCCCCGCCTGCAGAGGATGCACCATGCCTGTGACCATCACTTTTGACTGTAGAAGGGTGGCTTGCCCTCTTTTAGTGGCCTGTGAGCATCTGCCTCTCCTTGGTGGCCTTATGGACATGATGGGGATTTATTTTTTCACACCGCACTACACTGTAGTATATACTGTACACCGCCTGAACTGTATTATTTACTGTTTACCAACTGCACTGTATTACATACTGTACACTGATTGCAATGTATTATATACTGTACACACTGTATTATATACTGTGTACACCGCCTGCACTGTATTATATACTGTACACCGCCTGCACTGTATTATATACTGCACACTGCCTGCACTGTATTATATACTATACCCTGCCTGCACTGTAATATATACTGTATGAACCCCCTGATGCCGATGTTGCTAATTAAGTGTTTTTGGGGTGTGGAATCTCTGCAGGACATTGCGGGTTTTGATTTCATCTGGAAGATTTTTTTTGGTGTAGGTTTTATGTGCACAATTAACACCCAAAGAAAGACCAATGTTTCCGCACATGTTTGACAAGTGCATATCATTTTAATTTTTGACAGCAGGTCCAATTCTTGCTTTCATCAAGACAACCTCTATAGGGTTATTGAGTGAAGGGGCCAACGACACCCAAAGACCAATTTTTCCACCTCTGTTTGACAAGTGCATACTATTGCAATTTTTGACAGCAAGGACAATTCTTGCTTTCATCAAGAGTACCTTCATAAGGTTACGGTGTGATAGCACCAACGACACCCAAAGACCAGTTTGACAAGTGCATGATATTGCAATTTTTTGACCGCAGGGCCAATTCTTGCTTTCATCAAGAGAGCCTCTATGACTACCAGTTCCGGCGCCGCATGGAGTAACAGCTCCTCTCCTCGGCTCCCGCAGCGCGACCTAATCCGGCCTGTAAAACCTGCCTGAGAAGCCCAGCAGACCCCCCTCCACCTCCGGAGACACCCCACGACCATCATGGACCGCTTCGTGGAGAAATCGGGTGCGCGCACTCAAACGGCCCAGACGGCGCTGACGGCCTCCCCGCAAATCGAGGCCCCGGTCTCGGCCTACTCGGCTCCACACGCGACGGCGCCGCACACGGAGATGGAGGTAAGCGGCAGCCCATCCCCTCCCCCGGCTCCACACACCCCGGGGACACTTCCAGAGGGGGACAACACCACAGAGCGCATAGCCCAAGCAGTAGCTGCTCTTTTAACCCCTATGATCGCCGCGTCGGTTGAAAAAGCGGTGAATGCAGGGATGGCGCAGATTCACAAGCAAATCAAGGAGCATGGCATCAGGCTCAATGATATGGAACACCGCATATCGAATGCGGAGGAGGAAATTTATCAAGCCCAGGCCACTGAACACGCTCAGGACAAAACCAACCAGTTTATACTCCAAAAGCTGGATGATTTAGAAAATAGGGCCAGGAGAAGTAACCTTCGCTTTGTAGGGGTCCCTGAAGCACTCCAATCATCCGCTCTCGCAGACTTCTGCGCGCAGTGCATACCCGAGGCCCTGGGCCTCCCGGGCCCCTGTGCAGTGGAAAGGGCCCACCGTATGGGAGCATTTAATTCAGACCGCAAAACGCCCCGACCCATCATTGCCAAGTACCTGAATTATGCCGACAAGTCCCTCATTTTGCAAAAGTTTAGACAGGCCAGGCAAGTTCAGATTGACGGAATAAAAGTCCTGATTTTCGCCGATTATTCAATGGAGGTCTCAAAAAAGAGGAAAGCATTCCAGCAGGTGTGCACTGAACTTTTTAAACAGCAAGTGAAATTCACTTTGGCCTTCCCGGCCATACTCCGCCTCAGAGCCCCAAATGGGGAGCAACTATCCTTCCACGACCCCTCAGAAGCCGAGGCCTTCTTACACTCCCACCAACATGGTCGGCAGTCCCAATCCCCATCGAAACCCCCCCGCTCAACCGTCCATTGGATCAGAGAAGCCCGCGCAAAGAATCGCCTAAACGCTTCAGGGCCACGATCTCTGACCCCTCCCGGATCACCCTGAATTTGACCTGATCCAGCTTCTGTGAGCTATAGTCTATTTTTTGTCCTTCGTCCGGACCGGAGGGATCACCCCGGTCGCTCCTCTCCTCCCTGACCGGAATCACGCTCCTAGTTGAATCGTTCTATGGGGCTCACATTGACCCCCCCCTCTCCGTCTACACTGGACATGACTCCATGCGATCACCCAGACGAGGTACACTCTTCTGCATACTAATTGACATGTCATAAACTTATTTACAGGGCCTCGACTATATGCCTCATTGTTGTATTCATCCCTATTCAGTCAAATTGTTTAATACTTGCATTGTTTGGGATCTGTGTTATTGCAACTGCCAGTTTGATGTTTCCTTTATGCAACCATTCCCTGGCTTCACTGCGTACTTTTATATTATTCCCCCTTGTACCGACCCTTCCTAGCCGCATGAATCTGTCTACCCAGATACGGGCTCTCAGAAATCATGCTGGCTGTGTCGTGACATGGGAGCCGGCCTTCGAAAAAAGCAAAGTTCTCACATTTACTGTTATGTTTGATGTTAATGTTTCTGATTTCTCCTTTCCCCTTCCCCTCCCTCGTTGCCCCCCCTATCCCAGGCACTCACGCTCACGTATGTCCTCTGACGCCAAACCCAGGTGACTCAATCACTTCTCCCCTCCTCGGTCGGGTAACCTTCCCACGGATCGTTCCTCTCCGTGCCAACTTATATACAATGCCTTCTCAGACCGTCTCTTTCACTGACCCAATAACATGTAAATAGTATCCTGGAATGTAAAGGGCCTTAGATCCCCTAATAAGAGGATGAAAATCCTGCGCCACCTCAAAAGACTTAAAACTGACATAGCACTCTTACAGGAAACCCACCTATCCACTCCCGATTTTCACCGCATGCAGAAATTATGGGTAGGCACAGTCCTGGGCTCAGATGCCGTTGCCCGTAAAGCAGGAGTCCTTCTGCTGGTACATAAAAATCTACCGTGTACGGTTCTAGCAGTAAAAACTGACACCTATGGCCGACTTCTAACCGCCCATGTGCAAATAGGAACTAAGGAACTAATGATTTCTAATGTATATGCCCCCAATAGCCCTGGAAAGATTTTTTACAATACGTTAACTACTTGGCTACTACAAAACCCCCACCTCCCCCATCTGGTAGGGGGCGACTTCAATGACATCATTCACCAGATAGATGACAGATCCACCCCTAAACACACAGGGTCTCGAACTGTTTCACTCACCCCTTCGCTTTTTGCGTCCACTATGGACTCCCTTCACCTCCGTGACTTGTGGCGCCTACAACATCCCGCCGATAGGGAATTCACTTTTTATTCCAATCCCCATTCCGTCTTTACTCGTATCGACTATTTCTTTGGGTCTGACAATCTGATCCCCTTGATTTCTAACACTGATATATTAGACATAGCCATCTCAGATCACGCCCCGATCCTTCTGACTGTGGACAACCTCGACCTGCCCCCCCGCCCCCGAATCTGGCGCTTCCCCTCATACCTCTACAACCTAACCGACTTCCAGCAATCCATGGAGAAGGCATGGTTAGAATACTCCTCAGCTAATGCCTCTCACTCCGACAATCCCAACCTCTTCTGGGACGCCGGTAAGGCGTTCCTCAGGGGTCAGATTATCTCCTATGCCTCTTCTTTCAAACGTAACACCTTATCAAGATACAAACTAGCCAGCTCTAGACTACACCAAGCCCAGAGGGCATTATATTCCACCGGCTCCCCCAACGACAGAGAAGAGTGGCTAGCAGCGAAAAGCTCCTTCGACACTTGGGCAGACACCCTTGAACTGACTAAAAAAGCAAATCTAGACGCTACCCTACACAGGTTCGGTAATAAATCGGGCAAACTTCTCTCTAGACTCTGCAAGGGCTCCTTCCGTCCCACCCATATCACGTCCCTGAGAGACTCCAAAGGTACCGTGAACACCACACCATCTACTATAAATAAGGCGATGCTCCAGTACTACTCGACCCTTTATGCCCCAGACCCAATTGATAGACAGACAGCCCAAGCCTTTTTGGAAAACTTAAACATCCCTACTGTCACCCCCTCCCAACTAGAGGCCCTTAACGCCCCCATAACCCTTGGGTCTGACAATCTGATCCCCTTGATTTCTAACACTGATATATTAGACATAGCCATCTCAGATCACGCCCCGATCCTTCTGACTGTGGACAACCTCGACCTGCCCCCCCACCCCCGAATCTGGCGCTTCCCCTCATACCTCTACAACCTAACCGACTTCCAGCAATCCATGGAGAAGGCATGGTTAGAATACTCCTCAGCTAATGCCTCTCACTCCGACAATCCCAACCTCTTCTGGGACGCCGGTAAGGCGTTCCTCAGGGGTCAGATTATCTCCTATGCCTCTTCTTTCAAACGTAACACCTTATCAAGATACAAACTAGCCAGCTCTAGACTACACCAAGCCCAGAGGGCATTATACTCCACCGGCTCCCCCAACGACAGAGAAGAGTGGCTAGCAGCGAAAAGCTCCTTCGACACTTGGGCAGACACCCTTGAACTGACTAAAAAAGCAAATCTAGACGCTACCTTACACAGGTTCGGTAATAAATCGGGCAAACTCCTCTCTAGACTCTGCAAGGGCTCCTTCCGTCCCACCCATATCACGTCCCTGAGAGACTCCAAAGGTACCGTGAACACCACACCATCTACTATAAATAAGGCGATGCTCCAGTACTACTCGACCCTTTATGCCCCAGACCCAATTGATAGACAGACAGCCCAAGCCTTTTTGGAAAACTTAAACATCCCTACTGTCACCCCCTCCCAACTAGAGGCCCTTAACGCCCCCATAACCCTCTCCGAAGTATCTAGCACCATCCGGAAACTTACTCCCTCCAAGGCCCCTGGCCCTGACGGCTTTACGGGTGAATTCTACAAGACCCTTCAGACTCTAATAGAACCTACCCTTCACAAAGTATATAAGGGCATGTGGTCCGGCGGTCCTTATTTGCCGTCAGGTAATCAGGCTATCATCAAATTGTTATCAAAGAAGGGCAAGGACCCCTTGGAGCCAGGATCTTATAGACCCATCTCCCTACTTAACCTGGATGTCAAGATCCTATCGAAAATTATAGCGAATCGACTATCTGACATCATCCCCTCCCTGATCCACCCTGCACAATCAGGCTTTGTGAGGGGTAGAACAGCCACCCTTAACATACGAAAAGTTATGCTGGCCTTGGAACACGCTAAGCAACACCCAAATGGCGACTTTGCCATCATAACTTTAGATGCGGAAAAAGCCTTTGACAATGTCAGCTTTGATTGGCTTGCCCTGACTATGTCAAAGATGGGCTTCTCGGGTCCCTTCTGTCACCTCATAAACTCCATGTACTCCTCCCCCACGGCGAAACTGGTAGCAGCGGGTCTACTCTCGGAAGAATTTCATCTACACAAAGGCACCCGTCAAGGCTGCCCTCTATCGCCACTCTTATTTAACATTGCCTTAGAACCCTTATCCAGACACCTCACTCAGGTAGCACCTCTCCACGGTTTCCCAATCGGCGACTATGACCTACGCTCTTCCCTCTTTGCGGACGACGTCCTTATTTTTTCGGCCGACCCCTCCTCCGATATGTCCACCATCAAACGAGTATTAGACATTTTCCGAACCTGCTCGGGTTTACGCATAAATTATGGTAAAAGTGAGATACTCCCGCTGGGGAGTGGCCCCCCCCTCCTGGTCCCATCACTCAATTTTCTCTGTTGCTAAGTCCCATATCACCTATTTGGGTATCTCGATAGGAAAGATGCCCTCTTCCCTGTATTGCCTGAATTATCCCCCCTGTTAGCAAAAATCTCCCAAGAACTGGTAAACTGGATGGATCTGCCCCTCTCGCTTCTGGGTAGATGTCACCTTGTCAAAATGGTCAGCTTTGCTCGGCTGTTGTATCCAATGCAGACTATACCTCTGCTCCTCCGTCATAAGGATGTCAAGCACCTTGAATCGGCTGTTTCCAAATTTATATGGCGGGGTAAGAGGCCCCGCATTGCTTTAAAGAAACTCTATCTGCCCAAACGCGAGGGGGGTGTTAGCCTCCCAAATGTAAGAACCTATAATTTAGCTTGCTTAATGAGAATCGGTCTGGACTGGATCACGCAATCCTCACGTTATTCTAACTACCCCCTGGAAGCTGCCATGGCTCATCCCTTCTCCCTCATAGCTCTCCTCCACAGTAAATGGAAGTCGGTCCCAGCAATATATCAACACAACCTCCTGCTAAGGGATACTGCTATTGCCTGGAGGGAAATCAGCAAAAGTCTTCGGCTGCCCCTCTACATGTCTCGCCATGTACCAATCCAGGGAAACCCAAATTTCCCCCCAGGCATGGACTATAAACCTTTCAAAATTTGGCAGGACAAAGGCCTTGTCAAGTTCTCATCCCTCTGTGACGCAACAACTGGTCGACCCTTACCCTTTGAAGCGGTGGCCGCCACCTTTTCGCTCCCTCCCTCCCATGTGTTTCATTTCTGGCAATGCACCAACTACTTAAAGGCTACCTGCACCGAGGCCGCAAACCGTTTCTCCCCTAACTTCTCCGACCAGCTTCTCGCAGAAGACTCGTACAGAATCTCGGCCATTTACAAACCTCTTCTCCTTAAAACCACTCCTCCCTTACATGCCTCATCCGCAGCTAATTGGAGCAGAGACTTCCCAGATGACAACCTAGTCGACAAGCTACTTCAAGGCCTCAACAAGGTCCAACGTCTGACCCCCAATGAAATCTGGAGAGAAACTCAACTAAAAATCCTCCACCGGGCGCACATACCCTTTCTCTACTCCGCAACGAACCCTGATGCCGCAAAGTGCCCCCTGTGTCACCATCAGAGACCTTCCCTAACCCACCGTTTCTGGTCATGCTCGTTCATATCTTTCTTTTGGGACCAGGTGCTGGCCTACATCTTTAACATTACCTTATTAAAACTACCCAAAGACCCTCTGCTCCTTATTTTTGGCTATTGGGACCCCCTACTACTGCAATGGTCCCGACAGGCACGCCCACCTATGCCGGCCCACCCGGCACCGGCAAGTGTCAACAAAGACTGGTCTCTGCTATGTCTCCTGGTCGCACGGAGAGCTATCTTAAAAAACTGGACGTCCGCTCACCCTCCCACGGCAATCCAAGTACAACATGAGCTACTCCTCCTTCTATACAAGGAACGTGCAACCACCGACTTCAACCGCGAAATCTCTAAATCTCGTTTCCTGTCAACATGGGAACTCTTTATGCAATCTACGTTTTCTGCGGAGGAATGCTCCAATTTTGGACAATACACCTTCTCCTTTTTCAGATCCCCCCCACCATCCAGACCTAGGAGGAACAGTTCATCATGAGGATCACTGCTTGAGTCGCCACAATACCCCCCCCCCCCCGAGTGCCACTTCCCCCCCCCCTATGAGTATTTCATATAGACCGTTTATATACATCTTTAGATCCTACAGTATTCTTTGGCCCTCACCAATGAGTAAGATCCATCCAGAGTTAATTGTTCCATTGTACGTTTTCAACAATGTGTTATCTTTGTTCATATGTGGTTCTTCTCTACAAGTACACCTGGTGGGTCCAAGGTCAATTCGTGCTTTATACCTGGCGGTTACATCCACCTACCCCCCCCCCCCTAATAGTACCCGTATTGGGTATGCCCACTGTCAACAGGTTTACCTTCGGAATGTATTTCCCTATGTTTCCAGAATCTGTATAAAGCACCTTTATATGATGTATGTACTCTAACTGTACCATGTTAGGTACGCCTGCCATCACCCTATATGTGTTTCTTTTTCTCTGTTACTGCTCCTTATTCCCCCTTTTTTCTTTCTGTATGTCTTTTAAAACTCAATAAAAATTATTTGAAAAAAATAAAATAAAAAGAGTGCCTCTATAAGGTTACCTTGTGATGGCGCCAACGACACCCAAAGACCATTTTTTCCTCATCTGTTTGACAAGTGCATATCATTGCAATTTTTGACAGCAAGGCCAATTCTTGCTTTTATCAAGAGTACCTCTATAAGGTTACTGACACCCAAAGACCAATTTTTCCTGTACCTGTTACTTCTATCCAAAGTCTGTGGAAGAGACACCAGAATTGGTCCAAAACAATTTATAATCTTGTTTCCAGTGCACTACATTGTAGCCTCATCATACAGACTGGCTCTGTAAGCCATTGCTTACAAAATAAAGAAAGCTTGCAGGGAAAATTTCATTTTTTGGGCTTTATAAATGAAATTATTTCTGCAGCAGCTTGTATATACAGTACAGATGTGCCATTTTACAGGTAGACTAAGGAAACCCCCCAGACACTATATTGAAAGGATTTTTTCATTTTTATGCTTTCACTTTAATCACTTAAGACCCAGACCTTTAGGCAGCTAAAGGACCCGGCCAGTTTTTGCGATTCGGCACTGCGTCGCTTTAACTGACAATTGCGCGGTCGTGCGACGTGGCTCCCAAACAAAATTGGTGTCCTTTTTTTCCCACAAATAGAGCTTTCTTTTGGTGGTATTTGATCACCTCTGTGGTTTTTATTTTTTGCGCTATAAACAAAAATAGACCGACAATTTTGAAAAAAATGCAATGGGCCGGATTCAGGTAGATCCGCGCATTGTTACGGCGGCGCAGCGTATCGTATTTACGCTACGCCGCTGTAAGTCAGAGAGGCAAGTGCTGTATTCACAAAGCACTTGCCTCCTAAGTTATGGCGGCGTAGCGTAAATGGGGCCGGCGTAAGCGCGCCTAATTCAAATGAGGATGAGGGGGCGTGTTTTATGTTAATTATTGGTGACCTGACGTGATTGAAGTTTTTCCAGAACGGCGCATGTGCCGTCCGTGGAATTTCCCAGTGTGCATTGCTCCAAAGTACGCCGCAAGGACGTCATTGGTTTCCACGTGAACGTAAATTACGTCCAGCCCCATTCACGGACGAGCTAAGCAAACAACGTAAAATTTTCAAATTTCGGGCAAGCGTACATTCGTGAATCGGCGTATCTAGTCATTTACATATTCTACGCCGAAAACAACAGAAGCGCCACCTAGCGGCCAGCGGAAAAATTACACCCTAAGATACGACGGCGCAGGCCGTCGTATCTTAGCTAGGTTTAAGTGTATCTCAGTTTGAGCATACACTTAAACTTACGACGGGCTTAGATTCCGAGTTACGTCGGCGTATCTACTGATACGCCGGCGTAACTCCTTTATGAATCCGGCCCAATATTTTTTACTTTTTGCTATAATAAATATCCTCCAAAAATATATAAAAACATTTTTTTTCCTCAGTTTAGGCCGATACGTATTCTTCTACCTACTTTTGGTAAAAAAAAATCACAATAGGCGCTTATCGGTTGGTTTGCGAAAAATTTATAGCGTTTTTCAAAATAGGGGATAGTTTTATTGCATTTTTATAAAACATTTTTTTTTTACTACTAATGGCGGCGATCAGCAATTTTTTTCGTGACTGCGACATTATGCCGGACACTTCAGACAATTTTGACACAGGAGAGCAAGAGAGCGCCCCCCCTCCTGAACCATACCAGGCCACATGCCCTCAACATGTGGAGGATGTCCCCATGTTGATGGGGACAAGGGCCTCATCCCCACAACCCTTGCCCAGTGGTTGTGGGGGTCTGCGGGTGGGGGGCTTATCGGAATCTGGAACAAAGGGGACCCCCAGATCCTGCCCCCCATGTGAATTAATAACGGTACATTGTACCCCTATCATTTCACCAAAAAAATAGTAAAATTGTTAAACACCACACAGACACAGCTTTATAAGTCCTTTATTAAAAATAAAAAAGTTCAAAAGAAAAAAAAAGATTCCAGCGATGTAATCCACTCTCGATCTCCACTCCAGCGATGGAACCCATTCTCGGTATCCAGCGAGGGTGATCGCCACTCTCCAGCGATGATGTCCAGGGAGGAACACGCACACAATGTTGACTCTACCGGAGACACCCCGGGAATGATGCGGCGCTAGCCTGACAGGTCTTATATATCTGAGGGCGGGGCTACCTGTCACGTTATCCCGTCCCCCTCGGACGCAAGGGGAAATGCCAGGCTTTCCCATTGACGTAGATACTAAGCTAAACATTATGCAAGAAAACCATTTGGTATCAACCTTCCATTCTCTACCCTCTAAGCCAGTGGTTCTCAACTCCTGTCCTCGGGACCCTCTAACAGGCCAGATTTCCAAGATAACTGAAATACATCACAGGTGATATCATTTGCTGCTCAGTGATTGCAGTATTCTAGTCTGCATCTCCCCAAGGTAATACTTGAAATCTGGTCTGTTAGTGGGTCCTAAGGACAGGAGTTAAGAACCACTGCTCTAACCTCTGGCCATATTGGGGCAACAACATCACCCAGGAGATGCTGCCACTTTCTTAAATGTTTTTAGCAGCAGGGTTCCTGGAGATGGTATTTAGCATATGCAGTAGTCAGGCTCAAACGTATCCATTGGTCAGAAGAATTTTGTTTTCTTTCAGCAAACGTTGTTCATAGTGACTGATGTGGATCTACATTGCTTGATGACATGATTGACAATTGCTGATTGATTTGGAGTATGTCGTTATTTAAAGTATACACCTTTTTTGGTGAATGAGTAGGGGTTGATATCTGGAGTGTCCCCTCATTGTTACACAAGCCTGAACCATAGGCAAGCTGCCTTAAAATAGGAGCCTGCAACCAATTGAGAAGCAGGACTATGAGACTGTGGCTAAGACAGAATTGGCTATGACAGAAGGAGAAGCATGAGGTACAGCTTTGCCTGGGAAAACAGAAGGAGACCACAATGTAAGTGAAAGACCCAAAGCAGGTTTTATCCTGAAATAAAAATGATAGTGTATTATTTCAGAAACAATAGAAATTAATATTGTACTGTCAATGGTCTTTATGTAGGCAGATTCTTTAAGCTGAAATGCAACATGGGGAACAAAGCTGATTGTATTCTAAAATAAAAATGAGAGAGTATTAGAGAAAATAGCCACACATTTTATACAGTCGCTAGACAGTTTGTAAGCTGCAATATAAGACCATATACACATTATTGGATTTTCTGCAGATTTTTGTCTTCAGATTTCCCAGAACCATATACTGTAATATGAGGTCAAACCTTAAGAGTTTCAATTTGTATGCAATCAGGCAGGTCCTTGTACTACATGGTTTTGGTAAATCTAAGGACAGAGGGCCAGATTCAGGTACAGCTGGCGTATCTGTGCGGCGGCGTAATGTATCCGATTTACGTTACGCCGCCGCAAGTTTTTCAGGCAAGTGATTTATTCACAAAGCACTTGCCTGTAAAGTTGCGGTGGCGTAGCGTAAATCACCCGGCGGAATTCAAATTTGGCGGGTAGGGGCGTGTATCATTTAAATGAAGCGCGTCCCCGCGCAGAACGAACTGCGCATGCGCGTCCCTAAAATTTCCCAGTGTGCATTGCTCCAAATGACGTCGCAAGGACGTCATTGGTTTCGACATGAACGTAAATGACGTCCAGCCCCATTCACGGACGACTTACGCAAACAACGTAACTTTTTAAAATTTTGACGCAGGAACGACGGCCATACTTAACATTGGCTGCGCCTCATATAGCAGGGGCAACTATACGCCGGGAAAAGCCTAACGTAAACGTCGTAACTTTACTGCGTTGGCCGCGCGTACGTTCATGAATTCGCGTATCTAGCTAATTTGCATACTCGACGCGGAAATCGACGGAAGTGCCACCTAGGCACTGGGAAAAAAATTGCAGTTTAGATCCGATGGCGTAAGATCCTGTCGGATCTAAAGGATATCTATGCGTAACTGATTCTAAGAATCAGTCGCATAGATACGACGGGCCAGATTAGGACTTACGACGGCATACATTTTGCTGCGCCGTCGTAAGTCCTTTCTGAATCTGGCCCAGAAAGTCTGCAGAAAATCTAATAATGTGTATGGGATCTAAGAGGGAGAGATACTATGACAACAACAAAAAAAGACCTAGGTGTATTACCATAATCCCTGATTAAAATAGAAAGGAGAGAACCCCCAAGGTGGGAATTTAAAGGTAATGACTCAAGTTCAAAGAAAGTACAAAAATGTATTAAATAATTTTCACAAAATTTTCAAAAAATGGTTAAAACACAATGGATACATGGATGTATGAATTCGTCCACAGTGGTCCTGAGAAGTCCGACGCGTTTCGGGACTTGGTCCCTTCATCAGGGACTAAGGTCCTGCGTGGAATCACACTGTATATAAAGAAATAACCATATTATAAAATGTATACACAATTAGATTAAATTACATATCTGTACACAACAGGAAAGCACAATAAGTGCGCAACAAACATATCATACCCATCACCATGTATGAAGACTTGTGGCTGAGCCGGCCAATGACCAGATGATGGCAAATAACAGCCATCAAAGGAGGATAAACAGGGGGCACAACGGGGCTGAACCACCTCAAACACTCCAAACAAGCCCATAAAGGAAACTCCCAGTCCTAGATATAATCAAAGTATAAATAAATAAATAGATATCTATTTTAAATGTGTCATCTAAATCCTTGCTTTATCAAAGATTAACAAATGTCCCTTAAAGTAGTAATGTAACTAACTGTGTGATTGATGGGGCACTGAGAGGAGAAAAAGGTTTAGTATTCCAGAAACATACCTATTTATTTGCTGGAGATGTAGTTCCAAACAGAGACCAGGGGTGTCAGTAAACACTAAACAACTATGTAGTCTGCAATTCAACTATGTAGTTTGCAATTCAATTTTTTTCCAGGGATGTCAGTGGTAAGCAGATGGAGACTGTCTCTAGAGAATCAAAAGAGCAATGTCAGTAATGTTCAAAGAGCTCAAAAAAAGCCCTCCTTGTTTAATAATTTCTTGCCCTCGTGCAGAGGGCAAGCATACCTATAAGGCCTTGTACAGACGAGCAAACATGTCCGATGAAAACGGTCCGCGGACCGTTTTCATCGGACATGTCCGCTCGGAGGTTTTGGTCTGATGTGTGTACACACCATCAGACCAAAATCCCCGCGGACAGAGAACGCGGTGACGTAGATGACACCGACGTTCTCTATCAAGCGAGTTCAATGCTTCCACGCATGTGTCTAATCAATTCGACGCATGCGCGGGATTTCGGTCCGCTGGTAAGACGTACTAACCAGCGGACATGTCCAACGTACAGCTTTCCAGTGGACATGTTTCTTAGCATGCTAAGAAACTTTTTTCCGCTGGAAACCTGTCCGCTAGGTTGGAAAATTGTCCGGTCGGCCCTACACACGACCGAACATGTCCGTGGAAACTGGTCCGGGGACCAGTTTCCACGGACATGTTTGGTCGTGTGTATGAGGCCTAAAGGTTTGAAGCCTTAAATAGATATTATCACCGCCGTCAGCCGTGACAAACATGCTAGGCGGCGGTGATCTTTAAATTAGGTGCGATGGGGGCGGAGCTGTGCGTGACGTGTCACCCCGCACGAGCCCGCCCAGTTGCCATGGACACAGGGAGGAAGAAACACCGAAGCGCGCGCATTGCATCCAATTGCGAAGGGACGGGGCTAGGCGCATAGAGTCAGGGTATAGTGACGTGCGGAGCCACCTAGTCACCGCGGTTACCATGGTAAACATAAACATGCCTATAATAGAAGAAATCGAAACTGGCCAAGACAGGTGTACTGCAGAATAGGACGGGGCCGCATACACGAGGGGATGGGGCCGCATACACTAGGGGATGGGACCGCATAGCCGATACCGAAGCACAACAATACCCATTCCAGACAAAAATAGAGGTGAAATCATCCCCAATCCGTGCATCCACACAGTATATGGAGAAGAACAGTCCCAAAAAGCACACAGCGCCCCCACACTGGTGAGCCAATTAATGCAGCCAACCAGCGCAGGTCACATTACAAGTAGGATATAAATACATTATGCTGCTAAAAGGGAAAAAAAGAACAGGGAGAGTATTATCAATGATTGCTAGCAAGATTTTAGACATAAGATATAAGAGCTAATTAGAGTCCATGTGTGATCTACTATTGCAGGGGAAACCCCCAAGACAATCACATAGGAAATTGGGAGAATAGTGAGTCTGCATGAACGGGCACAGAATTAATGTGCCACATAACAACGAAATCGCACTAAATCAGGGCCCAGGAATGGCATGGGGAAGATGGCGGGTAATCTCTCCAGATGGAAAGATATGTCCGAAATGGGACAGAGGGATACCCTATCATTGCTCCATGCCTACCTGCCGGCGCAAGTATGGCCATCTGGTAGGTCACCGCCTAGGTAGCAGGTGTCCCCCCAAAGCCAAAATAATGCCGCCCCTGCAACAGGGGTCGGCCCACGTGCGCCGGGTTGGAGGGAAAAGGCGGGGCAGCATCCCACATAGGTTAGTGCCAGTATCCAAATGAAAAGCCAGCCAGCCACAGTCAGTCCAGGGCAAATTGACACATAACATATCTAAATGACATATTTCAAAGGGCATAGATCATAACACTAATAATCAAAATTAAAAAAAAAATGTAAATGAAAAATTTCCAAATGACAGAACAGTCCTCACAAACATGAAGACAAAATAACAAATAGGAAACACACAAACCAACCATTCCTTTTCACAGCCTCCTGAGGAAAAGCCCTCCAGAAATGGTCTGAAGCTAATTTGTTCACTGATTGTTCCGCCGGGGGTGCAGGCTTCAATTGTCGTGAAAAGGTATCTGTATAGCCCAGAGGAAGCGCTGACAGTCTCTGCTGTTCATGGAGCTCCTAGCCTCTGCTTCCTTCCTACTTCGCGCCACGCATATGCCCCACATGGCCACTCTCATAAAGGCTTTTGATGGTGCATTCCATTCTCCTGATTGTCTGTTATTACATCCATGTGCAGAACCTCTGCATCTTCATTTTAGGTGGCTTTAATGTCAAAATAAAGAAATCTCCGCCCCCTAGGTCTGAAGAAAGACAGGGGAGAAAAATAGCAGACACAGTGGACTTTTTCTGGTGCATAAGGACAACAGACCAAAGAAATCTTTACCAAATTGTAATGCCAAATATGAAGGTAAAATACATAGATACATACAAATTTAAATGATATAAAAACTATATTTTATTTTGTGGGATCCCCAAAGGCTGAACAACGTCATGACTGGTACATGGGTGTGTGACAGGTGACTGTTTGAGCAACTGGGTGCATATAGTTTCAAGTGGATACATTTATATATTTAGGTTTTATTTTTATTTTTGTATTTCTTCATCCATTATCTTCCATAGATGGACCCAACAGGGGTGGTGCTCAGATCTAATGACTAACAATTGTTTGTGAAACTGGAATGAGGTTCCTTCAAGCATACATGCCTTTGGGCAGAGTGGGGTAAGTATTTAGCTTTTTCAAGTTGCAGATGTGAATTGTGGGTTCACCCAAATCCCCTTATTTTGCTTCTCTTCTTTTTTTAGGTCCCTTTTTAAGATGAATCCCATGAATTATTTGATGAATCCTCCAGACTGTGTAGCTTTCTACTATAATATATATACAATCTATAATAAAAATTTGAGGCTCTGTTTTCTAGCACCAAATGTGATAATTATACCCCCGGGCTTTCACACTGGAGCGTTGCGCTAGCAGCACGGTACAAAAAGTCCTGCTCGCCGCATCTTTGGAGCGGTAAAGGAGCTGTGTGTATACCACTCCTCCACCACTCCTGCCCATTGAAATCAATGGGACAGCGTGACTATACCGCCGGCAATGCATTACAGGCGGTTTTAACCCTTTCTCGGCCCCTAGCGGGGGTTAAATGCCCCACTAGTGGCCGAAATGCGCCACAAATCCGCCCATAGCGTCGGTGGTAATAATAGCAGCGTTTTACCGCTGATGCTATGGGCGGGTCAGTGTGAAAGGGGCCTAAGTGGGGATTTCTCAATTTTGATGTAAATTGGACGTGGTGCCTTAAAATGTTTGTTTCCTCTCAATCTAAGTAACTTTGATGTCAGGTATAGCAAAAGAGGAAATAAAGATGCATTTTTTGCTTTTTATAATCTTAAAACCTTAAAATTTAGTTGGCAAATTGTAAATTGTACCAATATTGCACACATACGGTACATCATTAATGTGCACATTAATATGTAAAGTATGTATGTTTTTGTATTTCTTTATCTTTTATTTAGTTTACATTTTATTAGCGGTGAGTAATAAAATAAACAAAAAAATAAGCAATGATTTACAGCTCTTTTTAAAACTGATATGGTCATTAGTAACAACATACACAGGTCCTGAGTGCATAGAACATCAGAAAAGCATCCCTTTTAACTCTGAGATCTAGGTCTTCATGATTGGCATTTATTAAAGCTAAAAAAAAAAAGCAAAAACATTGCATAGAGACAACATTCACAAGGTTTAACGCAAAAACCAAAGTGTGATGAAACACAGGTGCCAATAAAGCTTCAGTTTTACAGGTTTGGGGGATGTGCACAGAAATCTTTTTTTCTTTAACAAGTGTTATATGAAAGAAACCCTTTTAAAAACACCTCTGGAATGCATTTAATTACATTTTTTTTATAACGGTTGTATGTTGTTCTTTCCATTTAATTTCACAATCTCAAATTTTTATTATCTGTATATATATATATTCATATACGCATTAAAGTAAAACATGTTTGTGTTAAATAAAGTCATTCTTTGAAGCAAATTTTCTGATAACTGCTCATCATTTTGAATATTAGGACATGATTCATGCACATGATTTAATGTCTGTGGACGTATTTTAAAAGCTTTGAAGAATTTTAACATTTGTTTTACTCGTGAATAATTTCATAGTCTTTTATGCATAATCCTCTAATATATCACCTAATTATAAAAAAAAAAGTCAGTAATATAAATAGAGAGGTAAAAGCCATCAAAAAAATATGCTTCACTGGTAACTTAATCGACAGCCACAATCTACTGGTAGTTAATCCCACAAAGTTTTGTTTTATTTTCAAAAACTTTTTTTAATTAAATTTGCCGCGTCGTATCTTTATTTGTAATTCACAAAACAGATCCGACAGCTTTTGGCTAAGATCCGACAGGCGTACGGCTTCGTACGCCTTCGGATCGTAGCTGTAATTTTCCGGAGGCCGCTGGGTGGAGTTTGTGTCGTTTTCCATCGTTGGGTATGCAAATTAGCTGATTACGGTGTCCACAAAGATACGCGCGTTCAGCGCAATCTCTTACGTCGTCGCTAGTCGGTTTTTCCCGGCGCAAACATAAGTCTGCTTTTTCATGGCTTACATTTAGAACAGTCATGTTAAAGTATGGCCGTCGTTCCCGCGTCGAATTTCAACTTTTTCTTTTTGCGCAAGACGTCCGGGAATACGAAACGACGTAACGCACGTCGCCGTTCAAAAAATACGTTGGCGCGCCGTAATTTCGCGCAAAGCACGACGGGAAATTTTCACACGTAGCATGCGCAGAACGTTCAGCGCGGGAACACGCCTAATTTAAATGGTACACGCCCCATTTGAATTAGGCGGGCTTGCGCCGGACGGCTTTACGTTTTACCGCCGTAAGTTTACATGCAAGTGCTTGGTGAATCAGGCACTTGCGCTGAAAACTTGCGGCTATGTAACGTAAAGACGATACGTTACGCCTCCGCAGATATCTGTGAATCTGGCCCCTAGGTCTTACAAACCAGGCATAGAGATTTTCATTCCCATACCTGGAGGGACAGAAATAGGTCTACACTACACAGATGTTTATCAATATTCCTTTTGGCAATAACTTATAATTTTAAGGAAAGGTTTTAAAATTAGACCATATTGCAAACATCAGCACAGTGGTGACAGATATAGAGGTCTTCCATACCACTGTAACCCTAGAATATGGTGTAAAAAGTACCTCTAAATGACAGATTCCTGACTGTGGTCAATTTAAAATTTACACTGGGAATCCCAGATGACATCATTGACCAAATTTGGTTAATTATATCACCCAAGATTCCTGGCGTTGTAACCACAGCCATGAATCTGTCATTTAGCCGTGCAAATATTTTGTGTGCAGCCCACCTGAATTCCATCACTTTTGATTTGGTGTTTGTACAGTAGTTAGGTTTGGATTTTTTGTTTATTTCCGGCCTGCCGAATTAAACATATTTGAATAACACTGATCACAAACAGAACACCAAAACAAGATTTAAAGGGTCACTAAAGGAAAAAAAAATATTTAAATAGCTTCCTTTACATTACTGCAGTCCTGGTTTCATGTCCTCATTGTTCGTTTTTGCTCTGATGTTGCTGTAATTCTTCTCTGTTCTGGACACTTCCTGGTTGTCTGTTTCCTGATGACCACAGTACTGGGAGATTCTAGTTTCATTTTCCAAACCATCACTGCTCTATGACTCTGTACATGCACACAGGCAGGATAACATGCAAAAACGAAACTAAATGCAAAAACGAAACTCCAAGTACATTATATGATTGATTTTTATCTATTTTTAATCAATTTTAAAAGGAATCAGTTAACTATTATGTCTCTATACCCTGTAAACAGTAATTTCTGCAAAAAAAAATGTTTTCCTTTACAACTCCTTTAATATAACTTTGTTGGATATAAATGTAACAGTAATAATTTCTTATAGATCAAGGGCTAGATTCAGGTAGGGAGCGCGTATTTGTGTGCGGGCGTAGCGTATCCTATTTACACTACACCTCCGAAACTTTGACAGTAGATACATATATGTAGATACCACATATATGACAGCGATCACGGCTCCCGATGACAGGGAGTAGTAGATCCCTGTCATGCCACTAGGTAGAACAGGGAAATACCTTGTTTACATCTCCCAATTCTGCCTCTCTGTGTCACGATCGCGGGCTGCCAGGGAACATCAAGTTTGCGTGGCCCACGGGCATGCTCACGGAGTGCACGGCAGCCCGCTACATTAGAAATTAAAGGGGACGTACCTGTACACCCATTTGCCCACCGCTGTCATTGTGCCGACATATATCGTCATGCAGCGGTCTGCCAGTTCTCCCCAGGTCATGGTATTAAGATCATTCGTGGACCCCTTCCTGAAGCAACTCCACACCGTGGTTTCCAGTCTATACCAATCCTGATCGACTCTGGAAATATACATTTCGCAGAGTCCACACGTTCCGGTAAGCCTGCATCCGCACTGGTGACGGGATATTTCTTCATTTGGAAATTCACTTATATTCACTTATTTTTTGAAGATTTCATCTCACCCTTCAATTTTGAACTTTGTATCCACTCATCACTTGGTTCATTTTGGACATTTACATATTTGTTTATGACATTTGTATCTTCTCACACATGTGCATTTCATATTGTTGCATATTGACCACGCACGGTTTTTGATTTTATTGTCATACCTTTTTTGTATCAGAGCGCTACACTTTTTTGTCTATATGCAAGTGGTTAATGGTACCTGTTATCTGCCTTATAAATATGGAAACTGGTCACTGCCTTATGAATATGCCCCAGGGGTGTAGCTAGCATCAGACATGCTGGATTGCCCTAGTTTCTAAATCTGCCCACCACTACCTGCCATTTTTTCTATTCCACTGCAGTCTATCAAACCCATAGTACAGCCCCAAGGGGAGTGCTGTGAAATTTCTCCTCATTTCTGTGCTGTAAATCTAACAGACGGTGGACAGAGAATAGAGCCTGCATTAGATTCTGTTTGCCTTCACTGAAACACTGCCTCTCCCCTTCTCTCAACCCCTCACTCTCCTTCCCTCCCTACCCGCTTTCTCGCTCCCCCCATTCCCCTCCCTACCACTCCAATTCCTCCCCCACCCTCTTCCCTCTCTCTTTCCTTCCTCTCTTTCCCTCCTTATTTTTAGTCCTGATCAAAGTGTTCATTATCTCAACAGCTGCTTTTAAAGAAGTTGTTATACTTTAAGGTAGACTCAGACAAAGTGATTTTTTTTGTGGGCAGAAAAGCAAATGTAATGAACGAGTTTTTTTTTGGTAATGATCCTTTGTACTGAGGTTTATGATTGCCTTTGTAGCACAAAGTGATTTTTTTGTGAATATAAGGACTGTGACATACAGTATGTGCGCATTGTCTGCCTGCATTAAATACACTTGACCTCTGCACTATGTGTGTTATTTACAATTTAGTCCTGAGTCTTTTGTTCTGTGTGTGGCTTACTCTTGACTCCTGCAAACTGTGCATTAAACTGGACTACATTTTTACCTAGACACACCTTTATTATTAGCTGAATAGGTTGAGTCTGAAAAGTCAAATGGATATCTCATTGATTCGTTATTGGCTTCATAAGTGTGTTCTAGACTATGCAGTTTTTGCTAACAAGTCAACAGATCGAGGCATCATAAGGGAAAATCTGTGTTAGAAACATACCACCATGCCTCAAAATCTGTACAGTAATAGTGAACAGGGTGAGGGTCCTTTGAATTAGGGCAGTGTTTCTCAATTCCAGTCCTCAGGCCCCCCCAACAGGTCAGGTTTTCAGGATTTCCCTCAGATGAAAAGGCTGTGGTGATTACTAAGGCAGTGAAACTGATCAAATCACCTGTGCAAAATAATGGAAATCCTGAAAACCTGACCTGTTGGGGGGGCCTGAGGACTGGAATTGAGAAACACTGAATTAGGGCTTGAATTTTCAGAACCAGCAAGTAAATTAAAAATAACATGGATACATTGCTCCATCACTTCTGTTAAAATAACTGACTGAGTATGGTTGACCATAGCCATTACAATCAAAGCGAAAAAAAAATAGTATAGTAATCTTGCAAGAGCCTAAGGGCCAGATCCACAAAAGAGATACTCCGACTTAACTGCTGTTCAGTCTGTGTGTAACTTTGGAAACGATCCTCAAAAGGCTTTTTCCAAAGTTAGGCAGAAGATCAGGCATGTGTAATTGAATTACACTGCCGAATCTTAGGATGCAGTACCGCATCCGCCGCTGGGGGCATTTCGAGTCGAAATGCCGTTTCTAGTATGCAAATTAGCACTTAAGGCGATCCACAAAGCTTTCCAGCTTCCTTTTTGCGCCGTAAGTGTTATTTTGCAAGTGTAAAATTAGGGCTGGTTCTACAAAGTGTAAACTAGTCACACCATGTAAAAGCCCATTCCAGCGACGGCATTTGGTATGCTTTCCCGAGGGAGAACTCCACGGCAATTTGTAAAAACAAAACCGGCATGGGTTCCCCCCCAGGAGCATACCAGGCCCTTAGGTCTGGTATGGGTTGTAAGGGGACCCCCCCTACGCCGAAAAATCGATGTAGGGGGTCCCCCTACAATCCATACCAGACCCGTATCCAAAGCACGCTACCCGGCCGGTCAGGAATGGGAGTGGGGACGAGCGAGCGCCCCCCCCTCCTGAGCCGTGCCAGGCCGCATGCCCTCAACATGGGGGGGTTGGGTGCTCTGGGGCAGGGGGGCGCACTGCGGGCCCCCCCACCCCAGAGCACCCTGTCCCCATGTTGATGAGGACAGGACCTCTTCCCGACAACCCTTGCCATTGGTTGTCGGGGTCTGCGGGCGGAGGCTTATCGGAATCTGGGAGTCCCCTCAAATAAGGGGGCCCCCAGATACCGGCCCCCCACCCTAAGTGAATGGATATGGGGTACATCGTACCCCTATCCATTCACCTGTAGGCAAAAAGTTAGTTAGTAAACACACAACACAAGGCTTTTTAAAATATTTTATTATTCTGCTCCGGATGCCCCCCCTGTCTTCGTTATTAGCTCAATTAGCAGGGGGGGCTTCTTCTTCCGCTCTCCGGGGGTCTTCCACTCTCCGGGGGTCTTCCGCTCTCCGGGGGTCTTCTCCGCTCTCCGGGGGGGGCCTCTCCGGACTCCGGGGGGCTTCTTCCATCTTCTCCCCTCTTCCGCTGTTGACTCGGCGAACCCCGGTTCTTCTGCAGCTCTCCGGTGCCTTCTTCTTCAGCGCTGGCTGCCTGCTATGTTTGTGTGTTAGCTCGATTTCAAACAGGCAGCCAGCGCGGTCTTCTGTGGCGTCAGGGTCTTCTCTTCCTTTCTTCCGATGTTGCCTCATCGCCTGTTGTCGCTGTAATGATGGAAGCGCGCCTTGCATCCCATTTATATAGGCATCACCGTCCCATCATGCTCCGGCAGGTACCCACGTGGTGGGTGCCTACCCACGTGCACCCACCACGTGGGTACCTACCGGAGCATGATGGGACGGTGATGCCTATATAAATGGGATGCAAGGCGCGCTTCCATCATTACAGCGACAACAGGCGACGAGGCAACATCGGAAGAACAGAAGACAAGACCCTGACGTCACAGAAGACCGCGCTGGCTGCCTGTTTGAAATCGAGCTAACACACAAACATAGCAGGCAGCCAGCGCTGAAGAAGAAGGCACCGGAGAGCTGCAGAAGAACCGGGGTTCGCCGAGTCAACAGCGGAAGAGGGGAGAAGATGGAAGAAGCCCCCCGGAGTCCGGAGAAGCCCCCCCCGGAGAGCGGAGAAGACCCCCGGAGAGCGGAAGACCCCCGGAGAGTGGAAGACCCCCGGAGAGCGGAAGAAGAAGCCCCCCCTGCTAATTGAGCTAATAACGAAGACAGGGGGGGCATCCGGAGCAGAATAATAAAATATTTTAAAAAGCCTTGTGTTGTGTGTTTACTAACTAACTTTTTGCCTACAGGTGAATGGATAGGGGTACGATGTACCCCATATCCATTCACTTAGGGTGGGGGGCCGGTATCTGGGGGCCCCCTTATTTGAGGGGACTCCCAGATTCCGATAAGCCTCCGCCCGCAGACCCCGACAACCAATGGCAAGGGTTGTCGGGAAGAGGTCCTGTCCTCATCAACATGGGGACAGGGTGCTCTGGGGTGGGGGGGCCCGCAGTACGCCCCCCTGCCCCAGAGCACCCAACCCCCCCATGTTGAGGGCACGCGGCCTGGCACGGCTCAGGAGGGGGGGGGCGCTCGCTCGTCCCCACTCCTTTCCTGGCCGGCCGGGTAGCGTGCTTTGGATACGGGTCTGGTATGGATTGTAGGGGGACCCCCTACGTCAATTTTTCGGCGTGGGGGGGTCTCCTTACAACCCATGCCAGACCTAAGGGCCTGGTATGCTCCTGGGGGGGGAACCCATGCCGGTTTTTTCTTTGAAAATTGGCATGGAGTTCTCCCTCAGGAATGCATGCCGCTGTCATTTTTTTTTTTCCCGATGCAACTTTTTTAAGCCGTCGCGATCCTCAAAACTCGGCGTAACGTAACTTCGCGCATGCGCAGTACGGCCGGCGCGGGAGCACGCCTCATTTAAATGGGACTCGCCCCATTTGAATAGGAACGCCTTGCGCCGGCGGAATTTTAGTTACACAGCCTGAAATTTCTAGATAAGTGCTTTGTGGATCAGGCACTTAGGTAGAAACTTTAAGGCAGTGTAACTTAAATGGGATTTTTTAAGTTACGCCAGGTTTTTGTGGATCTGGCCCTAAGTTCCTATCTAAACACTAAGAACATGCCAAATTTAATGCAGTGATCATAGAGTCATTTAAATAGGGTTTTGCATCTCACAAAGCAACTCAGTCTAACAGTGAATAATAATGTCATTAGATGTTTCCCATACTGAGCTTTTTTGTTCTTTCTTTGAAGTTCTGGAACAAAGTGTATTTGGAAAGAATAAAATACCAAAAGGCACTCACCGTTTTCCAATGCACTTGAACTTTATTGCAGGAAGAACATATACTGTATATAAATGGTCAGATTTTTCCATTACTCATTTGAACTTTACGGCAGTGTGTGCAGTCACTGAATTCCACCATCACCTCCATATAAATTACCCATCACTTTTGCTTTATATCTCAGATAATTATATAGGAATAATGCAAAACGGTATGTGAAATAAAACATTTGATTAAACATGAGGTTGCATGAAGCATGTGATTAAAAGACTCACTGTCTAAATAATGGCTCCAATATTTGTGATTAAACATCTATTAATAAATATTTTTAGCTACAGTAATGTAGGCTCTACACTGATAACAACTTGATCGCATTGAAAAGGCTATATAGGTTCAGGCTATCTTGCCAGCTCAAACAGAGGCTTAAAAAAAAATCATATGTCATTTATCAGGATCTGAATTTAGGGAGGGTGGGTATGCTTTATTACTCATCAAAGATAACTGCTTTTGTTCACTGGCCATGCCCTTGAATGTTCCTGGACAATAAAAAAGAATAGAATATGCATAGAGAAAAATTAACAAGAAACAAAGATACTGTTTGAATTTTGCTATGTAATTTTCTTTATCTCTTGTGGGGGTTTTCTTTTTATGTAATATGGAATCTTGCCAAAAAGTAGAAAATCCTTTTATGTTCTTTTGTATTTTCTTGTAGTACTCTTGGCCCTCTATCTGCCTCTCAATCTATATATGCTATATCTCTGTTAATGTGCTGCAGTTAATGTTCTCTTTGTTCTGGGGGGATTGCAGGCATATTCATCCTACTGGATTTGCTCACATTCACTGCCCATTCACCGTTAACACTCACCATCTTTATAATATGCACTTGGAGCACTTTTGTATGAATGTTTAGTGAATTCCCATGGAAAGAGCAGTGAAAAAAAGAACAAATCTTGATCAAACGCTGGATGTTAACCAATTCAGCTCTGGTAGCAGAACAATTTTCACATTTCCACTATGTGTCTGTTTATTTTGCAATAACATTGTCGTTACATACTATAACAAAATAATGCATACATTGTTATTTGGAGGAAATGTTAGGCTCTCTTTGTGCAAAACTGTTTTTCAAAAAGTATTTAACTTTCTATGGAATCTATGAACAAAAAGATAGAACAAATTTAAAAAATATATTTTTCTGTGCTTTTTTTCCTTGTTATGTGACATTGAAAAAGGTAACAAACAAAATGCATAAACTAAGTAGAAATAAAAAAACAGCTGAAATATAATAGCTAAGGGGAGATGAGTAGGAAGACGCTAATTAGGGCTTATTAGTTTAAGGCGGAACTAAACCCTCATATTCTTCACAGTCAAGGAAGCTGGCACTTTTGCCTTTGTTTGATCTGCAGTTGCCATGGTGCTGCACATGTGACCAGTTACAAAGCCAGCCATTTGATGGGTTGACAGTTTGGTTCAGAGCAAAAGAAAATGTAAATGTTATGATTCATGGCATGCCTTGAATGTAACTGTTTTGGGAAACAGTTAAATAAGTTAAATAAGTGGGCTTGATTCTGTTTAAATAAGGGGTTTATTAAGAATATATTTTAATAAAAAAAAATACTTATAAGGATTCTTTTTTTTGTTTACAAACTTTTATTGTAATAATAATGAAAGGTTGCACAAATATAATGACAATGTAATCAATAATAGAAAGTCAGTAGAATAGTACATAGTATATCATTCAGTCAAAGTAATCACCGTAATACTACAGTAAAGGCAATAATAAGTAGAAGTATTTAAATGTATTGCAATCTAGTAATATCTTAAGTGGTATGGGTAGTGATGGTAAAGAAAAGGGGAAGGGAGAGGAGAAGAGTATTATGGTACGTTCCAATTCGACCATTTAGAGTTGTAAATATGGAGGTTGTCATTTAAGGTATGATATATTTTGTCAGAAATCTTATAAACTTCCATTCTCTCCAATACTTGTGACCAAAGGATAGTATTAGATTTCCAATTAAGGGCGATCATCCATTGGATCGAGCTGCATAGGGAATGGAATAATCTCATGTGTGAAGTTGGTATATCTGGAATTGTTGCATACAAAAGACAGATTTGTGGAGTAAGAGAGATTTTATGACCATAGGATGACTCAAATCTAGATGTTGCCGCACGCCATATTTGGTCTAGAAAAGGGCAGCTCCAAAATGTATGTAATAACGTGCCTTCTTCTGAGCAACCTCTAAAACAATTGGGAGATATTGAGGGGTAAAATGAATGTAATTTGGAGGGTTTGAGGTACCACCTAGAAAAGAGCTTTACTGGAGTATCTCTAAAAGAGATTGCTTTATTACATTTTTGAAGGTTTTCAGACATGAAGTACCATGAGTCTACTGAAAAGGAACAATCAAGATCTTTCTCCCAACAGAGCATCGGGTTAGATTTCTCCTGTAAATTAAGGTTGCTAAGGTATTGATATAGTCTGGAAATCATTCCCTTGTCTCTGGAGGATGTTAGACAAATTCTTTCAAATAAAGTATTAGTAGAGTGTGAGGAAAGTGAAAAATGTCGTGAGTAGAAGGATCTAATTAGTTGGTAGTTCATGTATTCTATGGGGGGGAGGTTATATTCTTCCTGTAAAGTATGAAAGGATTTAAAGACCCATTTGGATTGTAGAGAATTTAGTGTGGTAAGATTATTGTCTATCCATAACGTGAACAGGGGTCTGTTGGTAAAGGCCAAGTGGAATCTGGGGTCCCCCAAAAAGGAAGTGAGAGGAGATATGGTCGAGGATAGGAGATATGAATCTTTAATTTTTTGACAAAGTTGGAATAGATGAGCAACTATCATGTTACGTTTCAGTAGTTTATGGTACAGGACACAGTTGGACCAAGGTAAGCCTTGAAGGTGATAGGGAAGAATTGAGGTGGATTCAAAGTCTTTCCAGGGTATATTTTGGGATGGGGAGAACCATTGTGAGAGTTGGGACAGCCTAGCGGCAAGAAAATATTGCCATAGGTTAGGGAGACCTAATCCACCCTTCGATTGAGGCCTATGCATAAGAACATAACTGTATCTAGGTTTTTTATCTGCCCAAATGAATTTATTAATAGTACGTTGAACAGATTCTAATTTGTATTTTGATAAGTTGATAGGGAGGGCGCGGAAATAATATAGTAGTTTAGGGATGATATTCATTTTTATTGCACATATCCTACCGAGAAAGGAGATGTGGTATGAGGACCATGTTTTAAGGAGAGAACTTAGGTGTGAAAAGATTGGAAGATAATTGGCTTTGTATAATTGATTATGTGAGGATGTGACATTGACTCATAAGTATCTAATGGAGTGTGGACACCATATAAAGGGGAAATTGAGTGGTAAAAGGTTTTGTGTGTCTATAGGAATATTTATTGGGAGGATTGAGCATTTATTCGTGTATATTTTTAGGCCAGAAATATTGTGAAAAGAGTTCAGTATCTTTAGAAGAACAGGTATCGATAATTGTGGTTCTGTGAGGAAGACAAGGGCATCATCTGCGTATAGGCTGATTTTGTATTCATTTAATCCATTGGAATAACCTCTGATGTCTGGATTTGTTCTGATGGCAATTGCTAGGGGTTCTATGGCAAGGGCAAATAGGAGCGGAGATAAAAGACATCCCTGTCTCGTGCCTCTACCTAATGGAAAAAATTCTGAATTATTTCCTGGGATTCTAATACGCGTTTGGGGGAAATGATATAGTGCATTGAAGCCTTGTAAAAATTTGCCTGAAATTCCAAATTTGGGAAGAAGAGTGTTGAGGTAAGACCAGCTGACGCTGTCAAATGGCTTGTGTATATCTAGACTGAGGAAACAAGTTTGGCGAGAATGTAGGTTAGCATCTTGAATGATATTGTTTACTAATCTAATATTATCTAAAATTTGTCTACCTGGTATAAAACCTGTCTGGTCTGGGTGAATTAAGGGAGGGATCACTTTTGCCAGTCTATCAGCTAGTAATCTACCAAAAAAAATGTAATCGTTATTTAGGACTGAAATAGGACACAAGTTTTGAGGAAGGGTGTGATCTTTATTGGGTTTGGGGATAAGGGAAAGGTTGGCCAATAACATTTCTTTAGGGAAGTGGTTGCCGTTTAAAATATGATTGAAGAGTGTTGTAAGGTTGGGGGCCAGAAGGGGGGTGAATTTCTTATAGTAAGAAGTAGTAAATCCATCTGGGCCAGGGGCTGTAGAGATTTTAAGGTATTTGATGATTAGAGAGATTTCCTCAGCAGTACAGGGTTTGTTTAAGGAGTCTATATGGCGTTGGTCAAGAGTAGGTATTTGTAAACTGTCCAACCAAGAGTTGGAGGTGATGTCTGGATCAACATGAGGGTTTGATAAAAGATCTTATAAGGATTCTATAACCACTTGCCGACCAGCCACTGTATATATACGGTGGAAGGTCGGCTCGATTGCGCACGTGCATGTGACACTGTGGGCGCCAACACTCGATGTCCACAGGCGATCGTGGTACAAAGAGGCAGAACGGGAATCTTGTATGTAAACAAGGCGATCCCCATTCTGACAAGAGACTTAATGGAGAGCTGCTTTTCCCAGTGATCGTGAACAGCGATCTCTTGTGTTCCAGTGAGCCCAGCCCCCACACAGTTAGAACACACCCAGGGAACACAGTTAACCCCTCGACCATCCCCTAGTGTTAACCCCTTCCATGCCAGTGTCATTTATACATTGATCAGTGCATTTTTTTTAGCACTGATTAATGTAATAAGGTCATTGGTCCCCAAAAAGTGTCACTTAGGGTCAGATTTGTCCGCCACAATGTCGCAGTCTCACTAAAAATTGCAGATTGCTGATATTACCAGTAAATACATAAAAAAAGTCCTTAAATCTTTCCCATCATTTGTAGACGCTATAACTTTAGCGCAAACCATTAAAGCAAAAAAATAAAAAAATATTGGTTATTTTTTTCAAAATTGTCACTCTTTTTTTTGTTTATAGCTCAACAAAAAAAACTGCAGAGGTGATCAAATACCACCAAAAGAAAGCTCTATTTGTGAGAATAAAATACATCAATTTTATTTGGGTAACACGTTGTACGATCACGCAATTGTTAGTTAAAGCGAGGCAGTGGCGTATTGCAAAAAAGGGCCTGGTCATTAAGGGGGTAAAACCTTCCGGGGGTGAAGTGGTTAAGTAATGCCATCTGCAGATCAAATGTCACATCTGTGATATACATATAAAATAGTAAATACAACAAAACAATATATTGATTAATATTTTTATTTAATGGCACTTGCAGACTATATGCAAGTGTCTTTTTACACAGGAACAGATTGCTCCCCATGACATGCCATTGAGGATGACACTTCTGAGCCTCACAGAAGGCAAAAAGAGCGATAGTACACTTTACAGGAGGTTGGCTTTCTTGCACTGGGAAGTGTAGAAATGATAGGGTCAAAAACGCACCTGTCTTTCTTGAGTGGGCCTCAACAGTCACACCATTAAATCCAATGACCATGAAGCAGGATGGAAAATGTGACCCTGCAACAACAGGGCTGGCCAATCTGAAAGAGCCCATGGCTCATTTGCCAGAAGATTGACAATCTCCAAGTACCACATTCTTCACGGCCAAGCCAGCACAATGAGAATCACCAGAAGACCCTCTGTCTTTGTCCTGTAGCCATGTGCACACTGAAATATTTTGTTTCGGAATTTCGTTTTCATACGAAAAATGTATTTATTTATTTACTCCCAAAATTTGTTTTTATTTATTTTGTTTTGTTAAAAAATGCATTCGTCCGAAAATCCGAATTAAGGTCGAATCTGTCAATTAAAGGCTTATGGTGTCCGTTGAATGTTCTAAGAAGATTCAACAGAGCAGCTAAACTGTACGACACCTCAATCATACATTTTCGGTCGAATGCTTCACCCACAATCTATAGTAGAATTCTAATGTTGTATGACTAGTAATAATTATATTTATTAATTATTATTACTAGTCAACCAACATTAGAATTGTTCTATAACCTATGGGCAGAGCATTTGACCATAAATGTCCGCTCATGGCGATCGTATGTTTTTATGTCTCTATAATGTCGAATCTTTTCTCTTTATGTCAAATAAACTTGGACTAATAAAGTTAGGTTAGGCGCATTCAACCCCAGGTTCGATAGACACATATCACTATTGTCATGTCGAGCCTTCTATCTATATCGAACTGTTGTTGCAACGAAACAAAAATAAAGCATTTTTTATGTTGAATCTTTCGGATTTCGGATTCTGCGCGTTGGTTATCGTTTGTTAAAACGAATGTGAAAATCCCTGAAATTTGGACGAAAACAAATGCATATGTCTAAGGTAAAACAGTAGGTGAAACGAAGGGAAAACATAGATCAGAGAGAACTGATCTTAGGATTCCCAATAAGACAATTAATAACATTCATGAGCACCACACCCCTAAAAACAATCTAAAACCAAACTTGCATTGAAAATATGATTTTTTAAGATGCCAAAGTGTATATTACAGAGTTTGGTTTGTATAAAAAAAAAATGTCAAAATAACAAATTAACAACAAATCAATTCAGCCAATAAAAACCACATCCACAAGGATGCATTAAAAATCAAAGTTCATTAAAAAAAAATCCTGGTAGCTTACCCCCTAATGTATCATACTTTGCTCTATTGGCCAATGGCTATTTGTTTTAAAGAGCAAGAACACCTCTTTGTAGAAGTATTATAATCTTTCCTATCTTTTGTATCTATTGGTTGTGCAATGATAATACAGTACATTCACTAGTCCAGGATAAAAATCGGTCCAGCTTGTTGTTGAATCTTGCTACCAGTAAAACTACATCCAGTTTCCTCTACCTCAAACAAAGAGTTTCAAGCACCCCCAGTTAGAAGGCCCACGCACCCAAATTTAGCGGTTGATGACTGAGGAAGTTCACCAGTTCACCTCCCAATTTTCCATGTCTAGAATGGACACGACAGAGAGAAACAGAACATGTAGTTCTGCCCAGGACAAGATCAGGTCAGTCTTCACTTCAGTGGAGCAGCCTCTTATCCCTCCAGGGTGATTGATATTTTCCACTACCATAGCATTATCCAACTCACCTTAGCCAGCCAAGTTCCAGGATGCTGATTGGCAATCCCTTCTCCTCCAATGACCATGTTTCCCAAACTGAGAGATTCTCCAGAATACCTCCCAGCCTGAGAAAAATGGCATCCACTGTCAAAACCTTCCAAGTTACCTGAAGGAATGATCTCACTACAACCAGCATCTGTGATGACATCCACAATTCCACAAGAGAACCACATTGAAGGCAACTGCCATCTTCCCCCAACACCCTCATGCAGAAACAAATTGAGTGACTCCCCAGAGACCTCAAAGGCCTGTGAATGTACAAACAGCCATTCCTCCTGTGGAAGTAACACTTTCAACTGTTTTGTGTCCAGGATTAGACCCCAATATTATAAGCATTGCATCAGTAGAAATATGTTTAATTCCACTTTAATGAAGTGTTTCTTTAAGTAGGCTCAGATCTATGTCTATAGTGTGTTCACCTTTTCCCTGGACACTGGACCCACTTACGTAAAGACTTTATACTGCTGCAGGGTGCTAAGTAGTTAATTATGTGGGTGAGAATTTGGGGCCAAATCCACAAAGCAGATGCGCCGACTGAACTCGAGATTTCTAAATTTACACGGCGCGTATCTTTGCGCCTGATCCTCAAAACGAGATACGCCTTAAAATCATGTTTTTCCGTCCTACCTAAAATAATTACGCCGGCGCTTTTCTGTGTGCAAATTACGCTAGAAACGCCGCTGTTTTTGATAGGCAAAGATGCAAATGAGGGAGATAGGGCGATCCACAAAATTAAGTGTGTGCGCCGTAGATTACGCCCTGTGCGCACCTGTTAGTTTCCCGGCGGGAAGTTACACTTTATAAAAGCAGCCCTAATTTTACACCTGCCGTGTAAAGGTCTGCTGAAGCAACAGCATTGAGGAAGAGCTGAGCACACATATTTGCTGGACTACAATCTGTCTGCCAACATGCCAGGGCCATCCATGATCATAACTGCACTCGTTACTTTAGAGGCGCAAAGAAGGAGGAGGGCACAGAGGAGGAGGGCACAGGAGAGGGTATACCGCCCACGCCGAGATCTCTTTGGCATGACTGCTTCTGAGGTCTATGGCAACTTCCGTTTCAACCGTGAAGCCATCCTGGAATTAACCAGAATCCTGCAGGATGATCTCACCACCCCAACACAACGATCCCATGCCCTGCCACCTCTGATCAAAGTAATGGCAACACTCCATTTCCTTGCCACTGGCTCTTTCCAATGCACATGTGGAGGTCTGGCTGGGATGGCACAGTCCTCCATGAGCAGGTGTGTGCACCAAGTAGTCCCTGCAATACTGAGACGCATGGCCAATCAATTCCAAAAGCCCACCCAGGAGGTCCAGCGATTGAAAACCATGACGGACTTTTACCACATTGCCAGATTCCCACGCACCATCGGGGCCATTGATTGTACCCATGTGGCACTACAGCCCCCCCATGAGACAGAGCACATGTTCCGTAATAGGAAGCACTGGCATTCCATAAATGTCCAGGTAATAGTGGATGCACAATCCCTCATCTGGCACGTCTGTGCAAAATTCCCTGGATCCTGCCATGACAGCTACATCTTCCGGCAGACCAACATCTCCAGAGATTTGGAGTTGAACGTGTATGGAGACAGCTGGCTGGTTGGTGAGTGACATGGGTGTCAGGTATGTCCCCCCCATGATGCAGACATCACAAGGGGCACATGCATGACTAACATCCTTCTGTCTTTTCCCTTACAGGTGACTCTGGATATGCACTGGGACCCCATATGATGACCCCATTCCAGAACCCCCAAACCCCAGGAGAGCACCGTTATAATGAGGCTCACATTCGTACCCGTGCAGTTGTGGAACGCACATTTGGCCTCCTGAAGTCCCGCTTCAGATGCCTGGATAAGTCTGGGGGTACACTGTTGTATTCCCCAGACTTTGTGTGCCAGATCATCGGTGCATGTTGTATTCTGCACAACTTTGCAGTGAGAAGGGGCCTGGAGATTGACATACGTGGTGACCTGACCCCCCACCCAGGCAATCCCCCCCTAACCAACTATACCCGGTCTGCTGAGGGCACAGCAGCCAGGAGACGCCTCGTAGAAGGCATCTTTGCACAGTAAACGCACATTAATAATGTCACATTGAGAATGTTTTTATCACAGTAAACGCACATTAATTATGTCACAATGAGAATGTTTTTTTTCACAGTAAACGCACATTAATTATGTCACAATGAGAATGTTTTTTTTCACAGTAAACGCACATTAATCATGTCACAATGAGAATGCATGAATGCACACCACTGTGGTCCCTAGCCCAGACACATCACATGCACATCGAATTGGATTAGATCCAAGTACCCCCCCCTTTGGTACTTGGGAGCAGTAACACCACGCCATGGCTCCAATTATGTCACTGTGCATTCATACACCATTCAGGAACCTGGGGTCACTTCTCCCTGGTCCTGGGGATCCCTTCTCCACCAAAACTGAGGGTGACACCCTTATTTTATCAGGAATGCCACCCCCCCCCACATTCACACATCATTCACACACATAAATCAAATCATAAATACAGTATACCAAAATAAATAATAAAAATAAAAAATAAAATCATAAAAATAAAAAAACAAAAGTATCCCTGCTAAGTTAGTTGCGGCGGCGAGTAATAGGCCTGGGCTGGCCACGGGCAAGGGCACGGCCACGGCCACGGCCAACCGGAGGATCTTCATTGGGGGGGTGTGAGCAGGGGAGGGAGTATCTTCATGGGGGGGGTGGGAGAGCACGGGAAGGAGGAGCCTCCCCTGGTGACTGTCCTCCTGCTGGACTGCCCTCCAAGGCCACTGCTATCCTTGTGAGACACATTGTGAGGGCAGCCGCATTGGCCTGGCCAGACCTGGTATTGTCCTGCACAGCCTGGGTCAGGGCACTCACCTCCTGGGCCACGCCTGTTGTGGCGGTCTGCAGGTCATTCAAGCATGTGATGACCGCCACTGAGTTGGTGGCCACATCACCGAGTGCCTCCTTCATTACATCCAGGCTGTGCTCCATCTGGGTCATTTTTTGTTTCATTTGAGCCAGAGTGCAGGTCTGCCGGGCATTGTCCCTCAGCAGACTGACTGGCAGACGCTCGGCCACCCCCTGGTGTCCTGGGTCGCCATCCTGCCTGCCCCTGAGGCTTGTGGCCTGGGAGGAGGGGAGAGAGTGACCCTTGTGGGTTGCGGCCTGTTGGGGGAGGAGTGGGAGGGGCTACCCCTGATGGTGGCCTGACTGCTGCCAGCCTCTGGGGTAGCCTCAGGGGAAGCCTCAAAGGTCATCATATCAGAGGCCAACAGGATTTCCCCGCCAAGCTGCAGATCTTCTTCCTCCACCCCCTCATCCTCCTCCCCCTCAACCTCCTCATGAGGGGAGGTTTGGCCACTCCCCTCCCCTGGGGAATCCTGCCCTTCTTGGGACTCATCATCAGCCTGTCACGTACCTGATTGGAGGCCGAAATGCAGAGAGGGCTCCCCTTGCGGCTAAGTGCAGTACACCCCTGGGGTTGGGTACAGAGGGTGTAGTGCCCAGAGAAGCACGGGTTGCCAGATGGATCCAGGAGAGAAGAGCTGGTGGGTGCCTGAAGAATACTGGAGAATACAGGAAACACCGCTGGGCTGCAGTCTCTGGGAGTCCTCGGTAACACTTAGCAAGGTGTGCACAAGGAGCAACAGTGGAAGCTGGCTGGGGATCAAACAATGTGGATCCAGGCAGGAGATGCAGGTTTGCAGGAGTGAAGACAAGCCAAAGGTCTGGTGTTGGAAAACAGGCAGGAACAGATAACTGAAGCAAAGTCCGTGAAACAAGTCGGGATCAGGTGCTGGAGAAGGTAACAAGTCAGTAAAGCAAGCCAAGGGGTCAAACCAGGAGAGCGGATCAGACAGGTCAGGAACAAGCCGGGTCACAACAGGAAATCCAAACAGCAGTAATACAGAGACTCTGGAACTCAGGAAGGCTGACGACAATCCAGCAATTTGGATCAGACAGTGGCAGCCTTTTATAGGCCATCAGGAGGAGGATCTTCCTGTCACATGATGAGCCTATGGCTCCCATTTCTTCTACTGGCAAGATTGCCAGTACTTCTATGGCCATTTCTTCTACTGGCAAGATTGCCAGTACTTCTATGGACATTTCCCTGACAGTGCCCCCCCCCCAAGGGGCAGCCTCCGGATGCCACAACGGGCCGATGCTTCGGGATGTCTGCTGTGAAAGTCCCTACCTCTCCTCCAGCAATCCATAATGGCTTCAACCTCAAATTCAGTTTCCCCTTCTATCAGGACTGGAGGTGGAGGTGGCTCTTCTCTTCCAGGAAATGGACTGGGTACCACCGGCTTAAGCAGGGAGATGTGGAACACTGGATGGATCTTGTAAGTATTGGGTAGTGCCAGCTCAAAAGCCACTGGATTTATTTCTCTTTTAATTTCAAAGGGACCAATGAACTTAGGTCCAAGCTTCTGGGCTGGACATGAGAGCTTGAGGTTTACTGAAGAAAGCCATACCTTGTCCCCAACCTTAAAGACAGGATTCCCTCTTCTTCTTTTATCATGAAACCTCTTATAGTCCTCTTGGGCTTTTCGCATGGCCTCCTGAAGTATCTTGTAGTTGGTTTGAATGAACCTTAACCGATCCTGGACAGCGGGGGCAGATGTTTCAGGTATAGTATTCGGAAGGAAGGAAGGGTGAAATCCATAATTTGCCCAGAAGGGAGACTGATTGATGGCTGCATGCAAAGAATTGTTATATGCAAACTCAGCGCAGGGGAGAAGGGAGATCCAGTCATCCTGTGAGCAAGTACAGAAGCATCGAAGATACTGTTCTAAGGTCTGGTTAGTCCTTTCTGTTTGACCATTGCTCTGGGGGTGGTACGCTGAGGAAAGACATACTTCGATTGATAGAGATTTGCAGAGATCTCTCCAGAACTTGGAGGTAAATTGTACCCCTCTGTCAGAGACAATACTATCTGGTAGTCCATGTAATCTGACGATCTCTTTAATGAACATGTCTGCTGTCTCCGAGGCGGAAGGTGTGCCAATCATTGGGAGAAAATGTGCCATTTTGGAAAGGCGGTCTACCACTACCATGATGGTGGTGCATCCCCCAGAGGGAGGCAGGTCTACTATAAAATCCATGGATATTTCTTTCCAGGGTTGTTCAGGGATGGGTAGTGGCCTTAAAAGTCCCCATGGTTTGGCATTGGAACCCCCTTTGCGCTGGCACGTGGTACAGGAGTTAACATATTTTTTACAGTCCTGTCTTAGGCTGGCCCACCAAAAAGAGCGCTGAACAAGTTCAGTGGTTCTTCGTATTCCAAAATGTCCGGCAAGTTTGTGATCATGTGACATCTTTAGAACTTGGAGTCTAACTGATTGGGGAACAAAAATCTTGTCCTGGTGCCATAAAAATCCATCTTGGCTTCTCAATGAGGACATTTCTGGCCCAGGGCACTGGGTTGAGGCTTGTTTAATCAAAGTCTTTAAGTCAGGTTGGATGAGTAAAAAATTTTGAGCGGAAAGGATCGTACTTGGCTCTGTTGTTTCAGGGGTGTTTGGAAACATTCGAGAAAGTGCATCTGCTTTCCCATTCTTGGAACCTGGGCAATATGTAAGATGAAAATTGAACCTGGAGAAAAACAAAGCCCATCGGGCTTGCCGAGGTCTTAAACGTTTGGCTGTCCTGAGGTACTCCAGGTTCTTATGGTCTGTAAAAATCATAATGGGATGAGCGGCACCCTCCAATAAGTATCTCCATTCTTCTAAGGCAGATTTAATGGCCAATAGTTCTCGATCCCCAACGTCATAATTTCTCTCTGGTGGGCTCATCTTTCGGGAAAAGAAAGCAATGGGGTGAAGAAGAGCCTTGGGTCCTTGCCGTTGGGACAGGATTGCCCCTGTAGCTACTTCAGAGGCGTCTACTTCCAAAACGTAGGGCAGAGTTGGGTCCGGGTGCTGTAGAATTGGTGCAGACGTGAACAGATCTTTTAATTTGTCAAAGGCTGCCTGAGCTTCTAGGGACCACTGGAACCGGATCGTCTGATGAGTCAATTGAGTGATGGGTGCTATGGTGGTGGAGAAACCCTTCACAAATTTCCTGTAAAAATTGGAGAACCCTATGAAGCGCTGGACACCCTTCTTGTCCGAGGGAGCTGGCCAGTTAAGTATTGCTTCCACCTTCTTTGGGTCCATTGCAATTCCTTCTGTGGAGATGATGAGGCCCAGAAATTGAATAGATGTCTTTTCGAAATCACATTTGTCTGCTATGACATATAGACCATGTTTTCTCAGGGTTAGGAGCACTTTCTTTACGTGGGTACGGTGAAGTTCCAAAGAAGCAGAAAAGATAAGAATATCATCGAGGTATACAATTACAAAGTAGTCAAGGAATTCACGGAAGATATCGTTAACTAGATACTGGAAACGTGGATGGAGCATTGCATAATCCGAACGGCATGACAAGGTATTCAAAGTGGCCGAACCTCGTCCGGAATGCTGTCTTCCACTCGTCTCCCTGGCGGATGCGGACAAGATTGTAGGCGCCCCTTAGATCTAATTTAGTGAAGATCCGGGCGGTTCGGAACCTTTGAAAGAGTTCAGGAACAAGCGGGAGAGGGTATCGATTTTTTACAGTAATTTTATTGATGTCTCTGTAGTCTACACATGGCCATAATGTGCCGTCCTTCTTCTCGACAAAGAAAATACCCGCTCCAGCAGGAGAAGAAGAGCGTCGGATAAACCCCTTTTCAAGACTCTCATCAATATATAAACGTAAGGCTTCCAGCTCGTTCTCAGATAGAGGAAAGATTCGTCCGAATGGGATCTCAGCCCCTGGAAGCAGTTCAATTGGACAATCATAAGGTCGGTGAGGTGGGAGGACATCTGCCTTTTTCTTGTCAAAAACGTCTATGAACTCATGATAAGCAGAAGGGACAAGCAGGAGGTTATCAGGAGAAGGTTGCACAGCCAGACAGCTAGCAGGCTTACTGGAACTGGGAGGAAAACAATGTTGCAAGCAATAGTCTGAAGAAAAAGAGATTTCCTTCTTGGCCCAGTTGATTCGTGGGTTATGTGCCTGTAGCCACGGAATTCCTAAGATAATGGGAAACATGGGAGAACATAAAATGTCAAAACGGATAAATTCTTGATGGCCGGTATCAGTAGTAGTGAAGATAGGTATGGTTTCACAGGAGACAAGTCCAGAACTGGGCAAGGAACCATCGGCCAATAGAACTTCCAGTCTTTGTTTTTTCTCATAAAGGGGCACACCAAGTTTATTGGCCAGAGATAAGTCCATAAAGCAACTACATGCCCCGGAGTCGATAATTGCTGGTAGTCGAACCTCCCTTCCTGCCACTTGTAAGGAGATAGGAAGAGCAAGGTAAGAATGGGAGGATACAGAGACTTTCAGATAAGTAGAACTTGGTGGGTAGGCCTTACTGGGTCTTATGGGACAGCTGCGTAAAAAATGTCCAGCCCCTCCGCAGTACAGTCAGAGATAGGCCCGCCGACGGCGTTGCCTCTCATCAAAGGTAAGGGGAGAACGGACCAGGCCAACTTGCTTTGGACCTCTTTTGGGACCTGCAGAACAGGCAGGCGTGGGTTCAACAGCAGGTGGATACCTGGGTGGCCTCTTGGTAGGCTGGAAGGTTTGAGCGCATTCCGACCGCCGCTCCCGCAGGCGCCTGTCAAGCAGAATGGCTAGGTGGATAAGTTTGTCAAGAGTGTCTGGAACAGCAACTCGGGCTAGTTCATCTTTAAGGGTCTCGGATAGTCCTTGGCGATACTGAAACCTGAGTGCTGCCTCATTCCAGCTAGTATCAGTGGACCATCTGCGGAATTCTGCTGTATAATCCTCCACTGGGCGTTCTCCTTGCCGTAAGGCGACTAAGGCAGATTCAGCGGAGGCCATACGCTGGGGGTCATCATTCAAAAGAGTCATAGCCTCAAAGAAAGTGTCCATAGAGTTCAAAGCCGGGCTCTTTTGTTCTAGTAGGTTATGAGCCCAAGCTTGGGGTTCCTCGCATAGTAGGGAAATGATGAATCCTACTTTCACAAACTCGGAGGAAAAAGTTCTAGGCTGGAGGGCCAGGTACAGCAGGCACGCATTCTTAAAAGCCCGAAACTTCTTTCGGTCACCGAAGAATCGTTCAGGTGTTGGTACACGTGGTTCAGGAGAGGGCATCATCACTGTATGGGTCGGGTTAGCAGATTCTTGAGGCAGGGAAGCTGGTGATGTGTTAGTGGAAGATGAGCTGGAGTCTATCAAGGCTGGAGCAACAGGCAAATGCTGCAGCTGATCTTCCAAATGAACGTAACCATCCTGGAGTTTCTGGATGGCTTGTGTAAGGGTGGTGACTTGCTGGCACATCATCTCGAGCAGGGGAGCACCTCTGTCGGCCTCTGTCATGGCTGGATTGTACTGTCACGTACCTGATTGGAGGCCGAAATGCAGAGAGGGCTCCCCTTGCGGCTAAGTGCAGTACACCCCTGAGGTTGGGTACAGAGGGTGTAGTGCCCAGAGAAGCACGGGTTGCCAGATGGATCCAGGAGAGAAGAGCTGGTGGGTGCCTGAAGAATACTGGAGAATACAGGAAACACCGCTGGGCTGCAGTCTCTGGGAGTCCTCGGTAACACTTAGCAAGGTGTGCACAAGGAGCAACAGTGGAAGCTGGCTGGGGATCAAACACTGTGGATCCAGGCAGGAGATGCAGGTTTGCAGGAGTGAAGACAAGCCAAAGGTCTGGTGTTGGAAAACAGGCAGGAACAGATAACTGAAGCAAAGTCTGTGAAACAAGCCGGGATCAGGTGCTGGAGAAGGTAACAAGTCAGTAAAGCAAGCCAAGGGGTCAAACCAGGAGAGCGGATCAGACAGGTCAGGAACAAGCCGGGTCACAACAGGAAATCCAAACAGCAGTAATACAGAGACTCAGGAACTCAGGAAGGCTGACGACAATCCAGCAATTTGGATCAGACAGTGGCAGCCTTTTATAGGCCATCAGGAGGAGGATCTTCCTGTCACATGATGAGCCTATGGCTCCCATTTCTTCTACTGGCAAGATTGCCAGTACTACTTCTATGGCCATTTCTTCTACTGGCAAGATTGCCAGTACTTCTTCTATGGCCATTTCTTCTACTGGCAAGATTGCCAGTACTTCTGCGGACATTTCCCTGACACAGCCTGTCTTGGGGGTGGTGCAGCAGCCTGGCCTGATGGGCCAGCAACCTCCTGGGCTGATGGGCCTGCAACCTCCTGGCCATCTGTGGAGGACACAAAACAATCACAGGTTTGAGGATCCACACACTTGGCACATCTTCCCTTCCCCCACCCACACATGCTAATCACCAGAGAGAAAAAACAAAAACTTACCTGTCCTCACAGGAACATCAGATTGATAGCCAGGCAGGCCCACCACCTGCTGTGGGTGGAAACACTGGGCCACTGCCCATTCCTCCTCAGTCAGCCTGACGGGGCAGGGTCCCCCTCCTCCAGTGCCCGTGGCATGGGCATTGATCCTTGCCATCTTGTTCCGGACCACGCTCCTCAGATCATTTATCTTCTTTTGTATGCCAGCGGGGGTCCTGGCTCTCAGGGCCATGCAGATAACGCCCATATCAGACGATGCCCCGAGCAAGAATTTGCTTCTCTCCCAGGGTAAAATTCAGCTTCCTGTGCTTGGGGCCATCACAGACACCACCCAGCAACAAGAAACTCACCCAAAAAGCAATCAACAATACACACACACAACAAACAAACAAACAAACTCACTGAAAAAACAAACAAAAATCTAAACACACAAGCAGACAGCTACTATAAATTCAAAAACAAACACGCAAAAAAAAAAAAAAATCACAAACAAACAATCAAAAAATACAATCACAAACAAACAATCAGAAAATACAATCACAAACCAAAAAAAAAAAAACACTTATCAAAAACAAACACCAACTATCCTCAACAACTTTTCTCACAAACACAACTTACCAACAAACAACAACAAACGTTCAGAGCAGAAGCAACTTGCTCTAGGAAGGGAAACACTGGGATATATTTTTGCAAGGGAAGTGTGTTTGACTGGGGCTTTTTATACACAGGGCGATCCTCAAACTAAGTACGCTTGGCCTTTTACCTATCTCACTGATTGCGCCGAGCCAAGTTCTGCACATGCCCAGTGAGGTCCAGATTCGTGCGCGCATGCGCAGTACGGCCGGCTCCTCATTTGCATGGGGTCACGGCTCATTACAATGAAGCACGCCCACTTCCTTCCCACTTGCAATAAGCCCGCCTTACGCCTCGGAATTTAAGTTACGCTGGCGCAAATTTGGGCGCAAATGCGCTGTGGATACGGCACTTACGATACCAAATTAGGATGCCGTAACTTAAATGACATAAGTTTTGAAGAACTAAATTTGCGCCGCTTTTTGTGGATTTGGCCCTTGGTTTCTGTGTAGCCTCTCCACCTGCCAGGCTGGTAACCTACAGGACAAGTGTTTGCCTGCCTGGCTCCTGGAAGAGGCTGTAATTAGAACTGTACATGTCTGGGGAAGATGTCTAAAAATTCAGCTTCATAGGTCAATGCTGAGTGCACCATCCCAGCTGACAGTTGATGCAGGATTAATGTGTGAAGAAAAAAAATTATGTATCTCTAACTGTGAGGCACCTCTTCTCTGGTCCCGGGCCTGCTTCCATTTAGGCTTAATAATTTAGCAGCAATTGGAGCAGCATATCTTGCACTTTAAGCCTCATGCACATTGGGCATCAAATACATATTTGGCTATGTTAGCCTATGTGTCTATGCACACATACAGTGCCTTTCAAAAGTATTCACCCCTTTGGCAGTTTTCGTGTTTTGTTGCCTCACAACCTGAAATTAACATGGATTGTTTGAGGATTTGCATCATTTAATTTACAGAACATGCCCACATCGTTGAAGATGTTTTTTTTTATTGTGAAGCAAACAAGAATTAGGACAAAATAACCTAAAAAGTCAATGGCCCGGATTCAGGTACGATTTGCGCATTATTTGCGGAGGCACAGGGCAACGATTTTGCCCTACGCCCCCGCAAATAATTAGCGCTGCCCTCGATTCACGGAGCAGTAGCTTCGTAAATTGCGAGGGCGCGCCGGCAAAATTGCACGGCGGGAATCATTTAAATTAGGCGCGCTCCCGCTCCGAGCGTACAGCGCATGCTCCGTCGGGAAACTTTCCCGACGTGCATTGCGGCAAATGACGTCGCAAGGACGTCATTTGCTTCAAAGTGAACGTGAATGGCGTCCAGCGCCTTTCACGATTCACTTATGCAAATGGCGTAAAATTCGAACGTCGCGACGCGGGAACGCCGGGTATCCTTTAGCATTGGCTGCCCCTGCTTTTAGCATGGGCAGCCTTACGCTAAAGACGCCGTATGCAACCGACGTAACTTGCGTACGCAGGGGGCGCGCAACATTGTGAATCAGCGTAAGTATGCAATTTGCATACTATACGCTGACCACAATGGGAGCGCTTCCTAGCGGTCAACGCAAGAATGCAGCCTAAAATCTGCGTGGCATAAGAGCCTTATGCCACGCAGATTTTAGGCTGCAGCCGGCGTAACGAGTTCTCTGAATCAGGAGAACTCGTTACGCCGGCGCAAGTCAGCAATTGCGCTGCGTAACTATGGTTACGCAGGCGCAATTGCTACCTGAATCTGGGCCACTGTGCATAACTATTCACCCCCCTAAAGTAAATACTTTGTAGAGCCACCTTTTGTGGCTATCACAGCTCCAAGTTGCTTTGAATAAGTCTCTATGAGCTTGCAACATCTTATCACTGGGATTTTTGCCCATTCCTCCTTGCAAAACTGCTCCCGCTCCTTCAAGTTTAATGGTCTGCACTTGTGAACAGCAATCTTTAAGTCTGGCCACAGATTTTCTATTGGATTTAGGTCTGGGCTTTGACTACGCCATTCCAACACATTTACATGTTTCCCCTTAAACAACTCAAGTGTTGCTTTAGCAGTGTGTTTGGGGTCATTGTCCTGCTGGAAGGTGAACCTCCGTCCTAGCCTCAAATCACACACAGAGTGGTACAGGTTTTGCTCAGAAATATCCCTGTATTTAGCACCATGCATCTTTCCCTCAACTCGGACCAGTTTCCCAGTCCCGACTGCTGAAAAACATCCCCACAACATGATGCTGCCACCACCACCATGTTTCACTGTGGGGATGGTGTTCTTTGGGTGATGTGATGTGTTGGATTTGCGCCAGACATAGTGTTTTCTTTGATGGCCAAAAAAGTAAAATTTTAGTCTCATCAGACCAGCGCCCCTTCCTCCATACAATTTGGGAGTCTCCCACATGCCTTTTCGCAAACTCAAAACATGCCATTTTTTGGGACACTCACCATGGCGTGCACGTGCACGTGAGGACGTGGCGTGACCGTAGGTGGGGGGAGTGAAGAGCTGCGGGATTGCCGGGTATGGGGACGGACGGACCGCGCTGACAGGGAGAGGAGAGGAGACGGCAGACAGCAGCAGCCTCTGCCCGCACGCCGCCTACCTACCAGAAGGCTGATCAGCTGGAAGCCACGGACGCAATCGGCGGGAGCGGGTCATGGCGATGCACGGGATGCCGCTACTTCGATGCACAGTGTAGCCACTCTGACACACAGCCGGCAAGGATTGGAGACGGATGGCCAGGTCTAAAGCAGTGAGCGGACTATGCAGCGGGAGGATTGAGACAACCAGGTCCCAAAAAAGTCGGACGCCTACCTCCACCAAGGTCTGCTCCCGGATGCCTTCACCCCCCTCAGGTATAAGCACAGAAGACAGAGGCACGGAGGTAAGGTAGGGGAAACCCCCAGTGGGAGAGGAGAAGGTGAGCGGAAAAAACATCAATGCAGTAAAAAAGATCTGGAATTACGCTGCTGTTACCTAAGTATTCGGAAAGCAAAAGTGTATTATGGTACTTATTGGCTGTGATTAAAAACTGAACATAAGTATTAACTGACAAAACATAAGATCGATATAAGTAAATCAAAAAGCACTTAGCACTTTAAAGCATCTCATTCTGAGGTTCTGAGGGAAGATTTGGTGTATGGCAAGAACCCGGTGGAAAACCTGGAATATGGCAGGGGGTGAGGAGGTGGAGAGGGGACTCTAAGGAACAGAGGTAACTCAAATTTAAAAAAAAAAAAAAAAAAAATCCTGTGATAACAAGAGACAATCCCTCCCCCCCCCCTATAAAGTCCTCTGCAAGGTATATAAATGGAATGAGATGGTATGATATATATTATCCACTATATGAGCATTGGGGACAAAATGGTTGGAGTAGAAGAGAATTTCAAGATAACCAGCGAGACAGTGTTAAATCACATGGAAGTCAGCTGCTACTATCGTTAACCGGCTAATCAGGCTATTAGGCTATTAGCTGGGTGGACTACCTGTACCCCCCCCCGCTTCTTTTGTCTTTTTGAAATACCCAGAATAGATCAGGTATATAAGGGTAGATTCAAAAATAACATATCTCTTCCTATCTCTTTTGGATGACCCGGGATAAAAAGGGGGTGGACAAGGACATATTAACCAATGGAATGGGATCACCTACTCGTAAATTGGGAATAGGCAAAACTGCGGAAAATAGCCTGGTCTCCTTCTTGTTTTTTCTTTTTTTTCTTGTGTTTTTTCTGTTTTTTTTTTAGCTTGAGCATATAATCCTAAAGGGGGTCCATTTTCCTTGAATCTTCAGGGTCCATTTGAGCCCGCGGACTGAGGATAATTATAATTCCCCCTCCCTTGGAAAATCCCAGGTGCTATCAGGCCTGGATCCTCCTTGTTCTCCCTCTGGAGACCCCCCTCCCCTCTTTACAGGACTGGTTAAAAATTGAAAGGGGAGGGAGACCTGAAGACAGCTAGAACACAATATTAAATAAAAATTAGGAATCTCCAGGACATTCGGTCCAGGAGTGTGGTATTCTGACAACTCTGACTGAAATAAAGTGGGGGGAGGAAGGGAGGGGAGAGAAGGGAGAAGGGGAAAAAAAAAAAAATCAAATATACCCCAGAAACCCGGGTCTGACTTAGTCTGACACCCCAAATGGGACTTAATTCACTAATCTAAGCTTTGCACCAATAAGAGGTCAAGCTGGGGAAGAGAATTAGAAAGAAGGAGTCTAACATGAGCAGGATGACGAGTAGATCAACAAAAGGGGGACCTTCAACTACTCCGAGTAATACAACAGCAACAAGCTCAATAAGGCCATTTGTGACCAGAGGGGAAAGTCCGCGAGCCCCTGGTACCCAGGGAATAACAAAGCAACAACAAATGAATAAAGTAAAGAAGACCGAAAATAAGAAACCCCAGAGCGATACTTCCAGGGAAATATCCATAGAGGAAGGACCTACAGGGAGTGGACTGGAAAGCAGCAGGATGGAGGATCGAAGCGTAGACACTCAATCCCCCTCTAAAGGAGAAATGGCAGAGATGCTGTTAAGACTGGAAAACGTAATAAAAGCCGAAATACAGAACCTGCGGACCGATTTTGGCCATATGCTCTCCAGATTGGAAACAGCGGAGGAACAAATAGAGAAACAAGTACAGGAAGCCAATACATTAAAAGCCCAGATTGACCAGATTCAACTACAACAAAGACATATTCTCTATAAATTAGAGGATCAGGAAAACAGAAATCGGAGACAAAATTTGAGGATAAGGTCCATACCAGAGAAAAGGGGTGAGGACCTCAGGATAATAACGCAGATGATATTTAATCCAATACTGGAAAGAACTGCAGATAACCCAATCAGGATTGAAAGGGTCCATAGAGTAGGAAATCCGAAAAGAGTGACCTCTGAGCGACCAAGAGATGTCATAATAAGGTTCCGATTCTATGAAGAAAAAGAAGCAATCTGGAAGAAGTTGAGGGGACAACCCCCGATAGTGTTTGAAGGGATGGATTTGCAGATATTCACCGATGTGGCCCCAGAAACCTTGGCAAGGAGATGGTTGCTAAAACCACTCCTAAAACAGATGTTGGACTCGAATATCAAGTATAACTGGGGTTTCCCTGCCTGCTTAATTGGAACAAAAGAGGGGAGATCAGCGACACTGAGATTCCCAGAGGACTTGAGCGAATTCTGTAGGAAATTAGAAATTCAGGTCCCTGACATACCGGGGTGGGGGTAGGGGAGGGAGGGGAGAGTGGAAGCCCCCCCCCCCACTTTCTCTTTTCCCTCTCCTTCTCCTTGTTAGTTATTTCTCTTTTCTTGGAGTCACCTTGTGGGCCCCTTCTGAGGCCCCCGGTTTCTCGCTATACTTGTATTTTCTTTCTGGCCTGGGGTCCCTGTACCCCCCCCCCTGTCCCGGGTAGACAACCCGGGAGAGGGAGAGGCAATCTCAGACCCCACCTAGAACAAATCTGAACCAAGACATGGAAAATGGTTCAGAGGTCTTAAATAGGCCAAATTGGGAGGGTGGGAGGGAGGCAGGGGAGGGGAGAGGAGGGGGGAGAGAGGGAGGGGAGGGAGGGAAGAGAGGGGGGGCGGGGGGAGGGAAGATACCCTATCTCACCAAAACAATCAGAAGAAAGCGTAACCTGAAGAAAAGAAAAATGTTAGACCTAGACTTGGGGAAGAGAGCAGGGAGGAAAAGGATAAAAAACACCAAAGATGCCAGTAATTAAATGTCTATCATACAACGTAAAAGGCCTCAATAGCCCATCTAAGAGGCATAAGGTGTTAAAGGAGCTGAAGAGGTACAGGACAGACATTGCCTTCCTACAAGAAACCCATCTTACACTAGGATCAAACATAAGGTTATACTCCCTCGACTTTCCCATATGGTATTATGGAGATACTATCTCTAATAGGGCTAGAGGGGTAGCGATTGGAATAGCGAAGGGGACACGGTTTGTCCTGACAGACAGATTGGCCGACCCAGAAGGGAGATTCCTCTTTTTACGAGGAAAACTGGAAGAGGCGGAATATACTCTCGTAAATATATACGCGCCAAATACCTCCCCGATGAAATACCTTCTGGGAATATTAGGGAAATTAAAAGATTTTGGGAGGGGAAAGATAATACTGGGTGGGGACTTAAACTTCTGTATGGACCCAAAGGTTGATAAGACACACCAGACATCGGAAACCCAAGAGAAACAACTAAAAAAAGTAAAAGATAGCCTACATAGAAGCCAACTAGTAGACACATGGAGGATCTTTAACCCGAGCCAACGAGATTTTACATTCTATTCCCAGGTACATGGGAGCTATTCTCGAATCGATCACATTCTTGTGGAACATAGAATGTTGGAAATGGTGGTCGAGACAAGAATAGAGACCATGACGATATCCGACCATGCACCTATTAGTATATCCATAAATATTTCAGGTAATCAAAGACCCTATCAAAATTGGAGACTAAACGAGGAACTACTGATCGAAGAGAAAAGCTTATTGAGGGTTAAAAAAGAATTAGAAGAGTATTTTAAGATAAATGAGACAGATGAAATTTCAGCAGCAACATTATGGGATGCCCATAAGGCGGTGATAAGAGGGGTTTTGATCTCTGAAGGAGCTAGAAGGAAAAAAGAAGAGAAAAGTCAAAGGGAAAAACTAATAGAGGAGATCTTTAACCTAGAACAACAACACAAGATAATGGGAAAGCAACGAGATTTATACTTGAATCTAGTTGACAAGCGGAACAAACTTAAAGAATTAATGGATCAGGAAACAAGAAGGGAATTTAACTCAATAGCAAGAGAAAGATATAAATGGGGAAATAAAACAAGCAAACATCTGGCTCGGATGGTACACAAAAAGAAATCAAGGAACCATATAGATAAAATTAAAAACGGGAAAGGAGAGGTCTTACACACAACTAAAGATATCGCAGAAACATTTCGACTATACTACGAAAAACTCTACTCGGTTGAACAAAAGAATTGGCTAAAAGGTGAGAAAGAAAAAAAGATCATAGCATTTTTAGAAGAATCAGGATTATCAAAAATCAGTCAAATAGACGCAGAAGGGATGGACAGGCCAATTACGGAAAATGAAATCAAAGTAGCACTAACAAGCTCAGCCTCAGGTAAAAGCCCGGGCCCAGATGGCTTTACAGTAATGTACTACAAAAAATGCAAGGAGATACTCATACCAAGGCTATGTCAGTATTTTAATGGTCTTGGAAAGGAGTATAACCTAAGTAAAGAGGCATCAGAGGCAACTATCACCATCATTCCGAAGGAGGGCAAAGATACGGGAAGTTGCTCGGGCTACCGGCCGATATCTCTGCTAAATACAGATTTAAAACTGTTTGCAAAGGTACTGGCCGGGAGAGTTAGACAAGAAATGACAAAACTGGTGCACCCGGACCAGACGGGGTTTATCCAAGGAAGAGAGGGAAGAGATAACGGAGTAAGAACACTCCTGATAATTCAGAGAATGAAGGCAATGGGGTCCCCAGGCCTTCTCCTGTCGATAGACGCAGAAAAAGCGTTCGACAGGGTAGACTGGGGACTTATGCTGCTCACCTTGAAGGGAATGGGGTTTGGACAGAGGATGATGGATTGGATTGCCACCCTCTATAGGTCCCCCACGGCCAAAATAAAAATAAACGGTAGCCTCTCTCAAACCTTCTTAATGAAAAATGGAACAAGGCAGGGGTGCCCCCTGTCGCCACTCCTGTTTGTGCTATCATTGGAACCCCTACTGGCCAGGATCCATAATTGTCAAAAAATAAAGGGGGTTAAAATAGGAGAGGAGGAACACAAACTCGCTGCCTTTGCAGACGACGTCCTCTTCTATTTAGAGGAACCTAAAACATCAATCCCAAACCTATTAAACTTATGTAATGACTATGGAGAATTTTCAAACTTTAAATTAAACGTCACTAAAACGGAGATTATGAGTATAAACATAAATAAGATAGATGAGCAACTCCTGAAAGCGAAGTACCAGTTTGCTTGGGTTAAAGAACTCAAATACCTAGGGATATTGTTAACTAAATCAATTAGGAAAACCTATGTGATAAACTTCATCCCCCTATTAAATGAAATTAAGACAGAAACAAAAAGGGTGGAAAATAGAGTAATATCATGGATAGGACGAATTAACTACTGTAAAATGGTTATTTTACCAAAAATTTTATATAAATTTCAGATGATCCCTATAGCCCTCCCAAGAACACTGTTCTCTGCCCTTAGAAAAGTAATTATGAATTACATATGGAGAAATAAGAAACATAGGATCTCACTCCAGATGTTAAAACAACCCAAAAAAAAGGGGGGACTTGCGGTTCCGGACATTAAGGGATATTATGACGCAGTTGTATTAACAAGAGTGGTGGAGTGGGCCAGAGTCAACAAAGAAAAAAGGTGGGTTAGATTAGAAAATGATTTATCACAGGCGAGGTTGGATAAGATAATTTGGAACCCCCCCCAATTTAGGACACTAGATAAAAACTCACATGAGATAACAAAAAATGCACTTAAAATATGGGATATTGTCTATAGGAAAACTGAGAAGGTATATAACTCACCCCTTATAGCACTGAAAAATAATGATTATTTTACACCAGGTAAAACACAAGTAGGGGGAAATTGGATTAAAAAGGACACTGCACAATTAAGGGATATAATGAACGAGGGTCACATTAGAACACTACAGGAGTTAGGACTCCAAAAGAATTTAATGGAAATTAATGAATGGAGGTATCGGCAGCTAAACCATTTCATCCAAGAACTTCCACATCCATTGAGGTCAGAAGATCAGTTATCAGAACTGGAAAAAATATGTACCATGGAAAGCTCTAAAGGAACCACCTCAAAGCTGTACGGGATTCTACTAAAGATGGAGGAGCAGAGTATACCTCCATTCATTAAAAAATGGGAAAGGGAACTTGGGACACAGCGAGATATGGTCACAATAAAGAAAATGTTGGCTCTGACACACTCCTCTGCGGTAGACAGCCGCACTGCGGAGATGTGCTTTAAATGCATAACCGGGTGGTATATGACACCAGATAAATTAAGAAAATTTAAAGAAGGGCAAACAGGAGATTGTTGGAGGGGATGTGGATCACTAGGAAATATGGCCCACCTTTGGTGGGGTTGCCCTAAGGTTAAGAGGTACTGGGAAAAAATACTGTCCTGTGTGGAAGAGATCACAAAGAAAAAGATCGAGATGGACCCATGGGTTGTCTTATTCCACGGAGGGCAAGAAGGTATAAAAAACTATAGGAATACCCTTGTACCGCACTTATTAAACGCAGCAAAGAGATTAATCCCAAGGGGGTGGCAAGAGACAGAGTGCCCACCAATCTGGGAATGGATCGATGCGGTCGAGGAAACCTATAAAATGGAAGAACTGAAAGAGGGAATAGAGGGCAACAACATTTTACAAAGCACGAAATGGGACAACTGGAGAACCTTTAAGAAATCATGGAGTTACGCGGAAAAGTTAAGGGAAGACATTTAAAAAGTCACCCTAGAAAAAGTTAGAGAGAACTAGAGATACAAGAGATTGTTTAAGGTGAGATAGGGGGGGAGGGGGGGAGGGGAGGATAAGGGGATAAAATTGTAATGGTATATTTTTTTTTGTCTTTTTCTTTCTTTATCTCTTTCTAAAGTAAAGGGAGTAGAAGGATTGGAATAACAATACAAAAAAAAAAAAAAAAAAGAGAGAAAAAATTATATAAGAAGAAGCAACACTAATGAAGCGAAACCAAAAATAGAGATGCAATGGGCTGGTACGCAGAATGTGAGCATAAAATGCACGCTCTATGAGGTAGAGTCTGAAGTGAAAAAAAAAAAAAAAAAAAAAAAAAAAAAAAAACATGCCATTTTGTTTTTTGATGAAAGTAATGGCTTTCTCCTGGCCACTCTTCCATAAAGCCCAACTCTATGGAGCGTACTGCTTATTATCGCCCTATATACAGATACTCCAGTCTCTTCTGTGGAACTCTGCAGCTCCTCCAAGGTACCTTAGGTCTCTGTGATGCATTTCTGTCTAATGCCCTTCTTGCCCGGTCCGTGAGTTTTGGTGTGCGGCCGTCTCTTGGCATGTTTGCTGTTGTGCCATGTTCTTTCCATTTGGTTATGATAGTTCCTTGGTCTTCATGGCAGTGTTTGGTTAGTGGTGCTGCTTGCTTAGGTGTTGCAGCCTCTGGGGTCTTTCAAAAAGGTGTGTATATGTAATGAAAGATCATGTGACACTTAGATTGCACACAGGTGGACATTATTTCACCAATTATGTGACTTCTGAAGGTAATTGGTTGCACCAGACCTTTTTTGGGCTTCGTAGCAAAGGGGGTGAATACATACGCACATGCCAATTATCATTTTTTTATTTCTGTATATAATTTTCTAATTTTACTTCACTAACTTAGACACTATTGTGTTCTTATCCATAATATATAATTCAGATAAAAAAAAACATTGAACTAAAGGCTGTAATGTAACAAAATAGGTAAAAAGCCAAGGGGGTGAATACTTTTGCAAGGCATTGTAGGTGTTTACAGACGTTTAGAGGCAATCAGGAGAGCAACGTTTGGGTGGCAGAAATGCCCTACATGCCGAAATGCGTGTACACGCATCTAACGCGCCTAACGCACATAAACGCTAGGGCCCGGATTCAGAAAGAAGATACGACATCGTATCTCCTGATACGACGGCGTCTCTCCTGATACACCGTCGTATCTCTGAGTCCGGCCATCGTATCTATGCGCCTGATTCATAGAATCAGGTTACGCATAAATATCCCTAAGATCCGCCAGGTGTAAGTGTATTACACCGTCGGATCTTAGGCTGCAATTCCAGGCCGGCCGCTAGGTGGCGTTTCATTTTTTTTACTCAAAGAATATGCAAATGAGGATTTCCGCCGATTCAGAAACGAACGACCGCCCGGCGCATTTTTTTTACGTCGTTTGCGTTTGGCTTTTTCCGTCGTAAAGTTACCCCTGCTATGTGCGGCGTATCCTATGTTAAGTATGGCCGTCGTTCCCGCGCCGAGTTTTGAATTTTTTACGTTGTTTGCGTAAGTCGTTCGCGAATACGGATGGACGTAATTTACGTTCACGTCGAAACCAATGACGTCCTAGCGACGTCATTTAGAGCAATGCACGCTGGGAAATTTTACGGACGCCGCATGCGCAGTTCGTTTTGCGCCCTGACGCGCCTGATTTAAATTTTACACGTCCCCTACCCGCGGAATTTGAATTCCGCCGGGGGGTTTACAATACGCCGCCGCAAGTTTACAGGCAAGTGCTTTCTGAATAAAGCACTTGCCTCAAAAACTTGCGGAGACGTAACGTAAATCAGATAGGTTACGCGGATCTAAAGATCCGCTCACCTATCTGAATCTAGCCCTAGGTGTGTTTAGCACTTTAACATTCATTCATTTAAATGGTCAGAATAGATTAAAATTATGGTCAATAAAACACCAAAACACTTGACGTGCCTAAACACATTTCAAAATGTGGCTTTAGGTGTGCATTCTATGGTGCTTTTTTTCTGCCAGGAGAAAAGAGTTCAGATGAGCTGGGCAAACACCCAGTGTGTGGAGGTCTTTATGGGGGTTGTATACTAGAGACCTCCTAAAGAACGCAGTTTGCTCTGTAAATTTTAATATGAATTTCAACAAGCCACCACATTTTACATGTATAGAAACAGATACATTAATTCAGTTAACCTAAATACAGAACTGTATTGAAAGAAAATGTGGTTCTAGGAACAGAGACTAGCATGCTTCACAGCAGGTGGTCCAATTTTGTGCTGGTTTCTTATACCAGCTGTTTAAACGCACATTGAGAATTAAATTCCAGTAATGTAGTTGCTGCATTCCTATGTGTATACCCAGAACATATAGTCTTACTATACAAATTATTCAAATTATATTTAAAAAAATTATAAAATGTTCTTGTCTTTCCCATATTTTGATACATTTACCTTTTACAGTATTTGATTCTTAAAAACGAAATATCGTAAATGTACTGTAACTTGCTTCTGTCTTCTGAGTTACAGAATAGTGGATAGAGTAGTAGGAATGCATTTTGTGATCCTTTCTTTATTACTGATGGTTAATAGGTATGAGCTGAATGGTCAGTCCAAACCTAAGTTTAGACTAAAGATTCGCTATTCAGATGTCCAGATGAATGGGGCCATGCAAAGTAGGGGCAAAATACCATGCTCTGTTTCTTCCAACCCCACTCCATCAGCTGTAACATTGAGCAGACAAGTTGCTGTCCCAGCTGCTAGAGTGGCAAAAAAAAACCTCAGTCACCCCCATGCTCAACGCCTAAATACCAGGTTGGCCAAATTAATGGCTTTACAACTTTCAGCTGGTGGAATCTGTACCCTTTTGGAAATTTGCAACATGTGTAGTGGCAAATATAGGTAGGGGCACTACATATGATTTATGGCCCACTCCGTGACTCTTTTGGCAGCCAAGAAGGATGCAGGACAGGGCACACCACTGGAACTTGTTCAGCCACCTAACATCCTTTACAGCTGGTGGTGAATATGCTAGAGCTGTCCTGTCCACCAACTCCTCAATACCCCCTTCCACAGTCATTCTCTGATTCACCAGTCCCTATTTAGCAATCAAGAGGCTATTCTATGGCTCAGGCTAAATAATGTCATGCAGGAGCATTGGTGGGGTTGGTTGCCTGATCGATGCCTATAAAAAAATGTTTTGGTCTGCAGCCCCCAGGGCTGTCTGCTGCCAGCACCTATCAGCAGCGATTGTATCACATGGTGGCCAATTATCTGGGAGCAAGAGAAAATACAGAGACCACCTGAAAGGATTACCCCCCTCAACTGCTGAATTCTGCTGCAAATGATTCTGCTTAAATTTTAGGGGGATCCTGCTACCCTCCAATTTTTTTTTCTTCATACAAAGCTGCTTCTTTCACCGTTCCAGGTCACATAAAATATCTCACATGGTGCCACCATTCACGTGTTCGGCCTCCATGAGCACACCCAGCAAACGTTAGTACATCCCTCTACCTGTCACTGTTAACATCTCCTGGCACTGTTGTAGGCCTACTACCATTATGCCGCGTACACACAATCATTTTTCGGCATGAAAAAAAAGTTGTTTTTAAAAAATGTCATTTAAAATGATCGTGTGTGGGCTTCACATCATTTTTCGGGTTCTGAAAAACGGCAAAAAATTGTTTTCGAACATGCTGCATTTTTTAAGGACGTTTTAAACTATGTTGTTTTTCGGGTTGTAAAAAATGATCGTGTGTGGGCTTAAACAACGTTTTAGCCCACGCATGCGCAGAAGCAAGTTATGAGACGGGAGCGCTCGTTCTGGTAAAACTACCATTTATAATGGAGTAAGCACATTCATCACTCTGTAACAGACAGAAAAGCGCGAATCGTCTTTTACTAACACGGAATCAGCTAAAGCAGCCCCAAGGGTGGCATCATCCGCATGGAACTTCCCCTTTACAGTGCCGTTGTACGTGTTGTACGTCACTACGCTTTACTAGAGCATTTTTTTAAAAACGATGGTGTGTGGGCAACGTCGTTTTAATGATGAAGTTGGAAATATTTTTTTTTTCTACATGCCGAAAAACAATGTTTTGTTTTTAATGCCGAAAAATGATCGCGTGTACGCGGCATTACAGTCTAAAAAAATTTTTCGTGACTGCGACATTATGGCGGACACTTTGGACAATTTTGACACATTTTTGGGACCATTGTCATTTTCACAGCAAAAAATGCATTTAAATTGCATTCTTTATTGTGAAAATGACAGTTGCAGTTTGGGAGTTAACCACAGGGGGCGCTGAACGTGTTAGGCTTCACCTAGTGTGTGTTTACAACAGTAGGGGGGTGTGGCTGTAGGTCTGACGTCATCGATTGTGTCTCCCCTATAAAGGGGATGACACGATCGATGCGCCGCCACAGTGAAGCACGGGGAAGCCGTGTTTACATACGGCTCTCCCCGTTCTTCAGCTCCGGGGAGCGATCGCGACGGAGCGGCTATAAACGAATAGCCGCGCCGTTGTCCCGGATCACTTCCCGAGGGAATCCGCCCTCCGCACGCAGCGGGGGGGTCCCGATCGGACCCCCCACCCGCTAGAAGGCAAGGACGTATATATACGCCCATCTGCCTGTCCGTGCCATTTTGCGGACGTAAATAGTCGTGCAGCGGGCGTTAAGTGGTTAATACATGAAGTGAGTTTTGTTTAAAAGGGTCCACCATGTGCTCTGAAGGATTTTGTTTCTGTTGCCAACGTCTTCCTGGTTTCTTCTACATCTAAAACCCATTTTTTTACAGCTACGAAACAGTTGCACATACATAAATGTTTGTTAAAGCAGAGTCCATCCTGTGCTCTGCAGGAATTTTTCCGTGGCCTAGTATTTGGGCACCATCCACACCTAAAATCTAAATTTCTCCACAGCAGTTTAGCAGCTGTACATACAAGAATATTTGTCAAATCAGGTACACGCTGTGCTCTACAGGGATCTTTCTGTGAGCTTACAGTGTTTTGGCACCATTCACATCTAAACCCCCTTTTTTTTTTTGCTCTGTTATGTAATAGTTGCACATATGTGAATATATGTTAAAGAAGGATCAGTCCTGTGCTCTGCATCAATGCTTCTGAGGGCTTATGGTTTTTAGGCATTATGAGCAACTAAAACCCTATTTTTACACAACCGTGTAGTAGTTGCACATACTGTACATGAATGTTTGTTAAAGCAGGGCCCATCCTGTGTTCTGCAGGAATCTTTCTGTGGGATTAAGGTGTTTGGCCACTACCAAACCCCAATTTTTTTGTGGCAATATCACAGTTTGAGATACCGTTTATGTTTGTTAAAGCAGGGTCCATCCTGTGCTCTGCATGATTTTTTAGATGTTTGGGCACCACGAACACCCATCGCCCAATATGTTTGTGTTGATAACACAAAACATGCAATGTTTGGGTAAGGCCAATCATCTCCTCATGGGGTGTTAGTTGTGTTGCTAAGATGTATACTTTTTCCATCCTGAGTTTATTTCCTGATGCTACATGCCTACACAATCTGTTAGTATAAATATTTGTTTGATCACTAACCACAGGATGGACTGTGGGTGTCTGGAATAGTGCAGTGCCACGTCCCAAAAATATTTTTGAGCAGCAAAGGTCAAAGACACAAAAAAGTGGACTTTATAGGCACCAATAGTAAAAATACAAATATATTTATTAACACATGCCCCTTAGGGGTTAGCTAAAGAAATAAAACACACAATACATAACATCAAATGAATTTAAAACTGGAAAACTACAGTAACAACTGCAGTAACCAAAGATGATCCAATAGAAATCCAGGGTGGTCACCACATCTTACGGAGAAAAAGTATGACTGTATAGTATAGTAGAATGAATTTTTAGTTCGATATGTTTCGCGAATATCGCTTCTTCGGGAGCTAGTAGTGTTTCATATGAAGTCACAGGATATGCTTGAAAGTGGCTTGTTGGTGAACAAACTTAGTACTCGGTAACAAGTTGATATGTGCCTAGAGTGGGCCACATTAATCGTAAAGTCAGACAGTTCTATCTAAACTGCAACAATGGCGGGGGATAACAGCCAGGCAGCCTAGATTACAATGCTCATAAACCCAAAGGCAGTTGAAAAGATGTGTGGTAACATAAATATGGTGAGCCTGGAGTAGGACTACACCCAACAAAAGGCCAGAGGGTTATGGCAGTAGTGAGATACCAATGTATAGTGAGTGGTGAGCGCATCCAGGTATGGACGTCCCCAATACAAGCCCAGTAATTGTTTGATAGCTACTGGGCTTGTAGTTACTGTAGTTTTTCAGTTTTAAATTCATTTGATGTTATGCATTGTGTGTTTTATTTCTTTAACTTACCCCTAAGGGGCATGTGTTAATAAATATATTTGTATTTTTACTATTGTTGCCTATAAAGTCCACTTTTTTGTGTCTTTGACATTTGCTGTTCCACAATCTGTTAGTAATTGTGGCATAATCAAATAAGTTTTTTTTTAACTGTGGTGCAAACCTGTATGCTATATCCTTCATCCGTGTCCAAAAAATACACTAATATTTATTTTTTACAACTATTAAATGCCTGCTCAATCTCCCAGAAATTGTGCCCTATTCAAAAAGGCTTTCCATTCTCAGTGTCAAAAAAATACACTCTTTTATGTTTTTTTCCCCCAATGCTAACTGCCTGCTCAAGCTCTTAGAAATTGTGGCCTATCCAAACAGACATTGCATCTGTGGTGCAAACCTGTAAGTTGTTTTCGTCATTGGTGTAAAAATGCTAAATGCCTGTTAAATCACTCGTAAATTGTAGGTTGTCCATACAGACTTAATAGCTTGTAGGCGGGGTCTAGCTGCACCCATGCACTTGGGGTAACACTTCGTTCAAAGGCATGCTCCCCAGTGTTTTGAACCAGGCAGAGGCTGTGGGCATGTGAAAAAACTTGTGTGCAGCACTAATGCACAGCCTTCCTCTTTATGGTGTTTTGATGTCAGAGCTGTTTTGGTGGCAAAAGGGAAACCTACTTAATATTAGGTGGGTGGTCATAAAGTAATGGCTGATCAATGTATAATTTGAAAGACGATAGCCACAAATATTGCTCAGTAGCTGGACAATATGTAAGAAGCTTGTTTATGCTGCAATATAAAAGGAAGAGCTGAGGCTGAATTTATCTTGAAATACTTACTAGACTGTACTATTTGAGAGTTAACCCTAGGAAACAGATAAACTGGAGGCCCTGGTGGAGTGCTATCATAAAACTGAGGACTTTACACAGGATGTGATTCCCAAAATCAAGACTCCAGCAACAAAGGCCTCTCGCGCTGCTAAGAGCAGAGTGGACTCAGGTGCTCAGCCTATGAGGTTGCCTACGCATAAGCTAGAAGGGTTCTCCAAAGAAGTTATACACTGTTGTAAACATTTGCAAACATTGCAAACATTTGCCCTTTTCTTAGGATAACATTGGGATAACTCGGATAAGTTCAGGGAGCAGGTAAGAGTCACTAAAAGGGTGCCCCAAGAGCTAGAAGCTGATACAGTTTTCCCACATATACATGGCGGATGACCTGCTGTATTGGGTGGATGAGGTACTGTGAGAAAGATCTGTAGTTCAACACAACAATTGCACTGTGTTTGATTTGGCACACTTTCATGTTTTGGGAAGACTATTGGGATATGATAAAACTAAAGATTGGGTATTGCAAATGTTTTATCGGTCAGGGGGTACATTAGGACATCAAAATGTGTTGTGACTCTATTTTCAAGCCCTCTAATACTATTATACAAAGGACAGCTGTTAGGGGGTTAGAAGCCTGAATACACGTCGCTCGCTGCCGTCCTTTGGAATCAAGTTTTTCCCTGCATTTCCCTGCATTCCTTATTGCCATTTTTACAGTGGCTAAATGTGAGTAGCCTGTGCTTTTAATACTTTTAATAAATGTTTGAGTCCAGCGGAGAGCACTTAGTTTGTGATTCCTTTTTCATGTTCGGGTCTGTCTGATACTGCTGACCTATGAGGATTTGAATTGCTAATCTGCTTCCTGGTCTCCTAAGCTGAGATATCTGCCTATTTGACCATCTGGTAAAACAGTGGTCCATGTGTGGAGGTGAGAGTACCCATTCTTACTGGGGGAGGGATCACTTTAAGTTTGGCTTTGTCATCATCACCTGGTGAAGAATTCCAAGATTTGATTATCTGGATTTTCTACGTAATATTTGGACTTTATCACTTAATTGTATACTTTATTGATTTATATTTATACTTATTTCACATAAGATATATTCAATTGAATATGTTCTTATTGGTTTTGCGCTGCACCGCTTTCCTTTGTATTTTTGTCACTTTTGAATTTTTGTGAATATCCTGTTTTAGTGTTCAGCCAGCATTACTGGTGAATTTGATCTTTATGGTTTTTCACTTTATTTTAGCATTTGCTTTAACCTTATCAATAGTTTATATTTTTGCGCTGATTGCACCCCTATATATTTCCTCTAATACTATTATCCGTTATTGTAAACCAGTGACCTTGTTGAAAAGTTTAAAAAAACTCTGAAGGGGATGCTGAAATGGGTGAGTGAGTGAGTGAGAGACTTGTAAAGCGCAAAAAACATGCGAACTGAATCGCCTATGGGCGCTGTATCCATTTCATGGGTAAGGAACCCCTTGACCTCAGAAGAGATGGGTTTTAATCTTTCTCCTGAAGGCCAAGTGGTCCGGCTCCAGTCGGATGGTGGTTGGTAGTGATGGTTGCTCCTTGCAAAGTTTGGGATTGCCTATCGTTTTGTCTCATATTTGCCTTAAGACATGTGCACACTGAAATATTTTGTTTCGGAATTTCGTTTTCATCCGAAAAATAAATATATTTAGTTACTCCCAAAATTTGTTTTTTATTTATTTCGTTTTTCGTTAAAAAAATGCATTTGTCCAAAAATCCAAATTATTAAGGTCGAATCTGTCATTGAAGTCTTATGGCGTCTGTCGAATGTTCTAAGAAGATTCAACGGAATCTTTAAAAAAAGAAGATTTGACGGAATCTTAAAAAAAAAAAAAAAAAAAGATTCGACAGAATAAAAAAAAAAAAAAAAGATTTGACGGAGCAACGAAACTGTACGATGCTGCAATCATACATTTCCGGTCGAATGTTCCGCCTACAAGTTATAGAAGAATTCTAATGTTGACTAATAATAATTATATTTATTAATTATTTTTACTAGGTAAACCAACATTAGAATTCTTCTATGGCCTATGGGCAGAGCATTTCACCATAAATGTCCGCTTGCGATCGTATGTTTTTAGCTACTTCGTCGAATCCTCATGTCTCTCTATGTCGAATCTTTTCTCTCTATGTCAAATCTTTTCTCTCTATGTCGACTCTTCTTCGTGTCTCTAAAATGTCGAATCTTTTCTCTAAATGTCGAATCTTTTCTCTTTAGGTTAGGCACATTCGACCGCAACGAAAACGAAAATAAAGCATTTGTTTATGTCGGATCTTTCGGTTTTCATAACTTTTACTTAGAGCAATAATTACTTGTCACTTTGATGTTCTTGGTGTGCTATTTAGTGCACACCATTGCCAAATAGGAGATACTTTTCTTCCCTTTATGAAGCCACACAGCACTACACCACAAAAAATAGCATAGATCTATTAGTCTTATTGGTCCATTATTGCAAGTGAGCTTCATTCAAGAAAAAACGCACCTCAATTGTCTTGACAAACAGAGAAGTAAAAGTAGGAATTTCTCAGGGATTTTGATTACAAAACAAGAAGCAAATAAACCAACCCCCACCCTCAGAACTCAAAAGGATTTATGCATCTACATAGTCTCAACTGTATATGATGTGTGGTGCACTCTAAAATCTTCAGCCAGAATGCTTTGCCAATGCGGTCCTGGGGAATATTAGCCCTAAAAATGGACAGCACCATGCCAACAGATAGGGCAAAAGGTTATAAGAAAACATGTATATAACATAATGCCCTATAATTGCGATGATAAAAATACAGTAGCGATTGGCTATGATTGGGTAAGTATGCAGTAGAAATAAGAAATGTCATAGGAGATAAGTTAAGTGGGTGATGAGATTCTAACTTGTGGCAAAGAAGAAGCTAAGATATATTCAAGTCGTAGATATTTGTAAAAGTCCTTGTTAGGAAAACCAAAGCATTTTCTTTATATTCACAAATTTACAAAGTACCGTTCCTTCATATAAACTACCTATTATACACAGTCCTGAGGACATCCAGTTGTCTACTGAGAGGTCAAGCCAAGACACAATCTATGGAAAGCTTAAGAGGTTGTCATGAAAAACTCCATGATGTTTAGGGGCAAATAGGACATGTCTAATAGTGAAGAATTAGCATGTTAAGACCAAGCAACACGCCTTGAGGAATAGTTGACCTTATGGTGAGATAAGGAATAACCAGTGGTAGAAATAGCTTGAGGATTGCACCTATTGTGGCAAAAAAGCTAAGATACAGTATCTCACAAAAGTGAGTACATCCCTCACATTTTTGTAAATATTTTATTCTATCTTTTCATGTGACAACACTGAAGAAAGGATACTTTGCTATAATGTAAAGTAGTGAGTGTACAGCTTGTGTAACAGTGTAAATTTGCTGTCCCCTTAAAATAACTAAACACACAGCCATTAATATCTAAACCGCTGGCAACAAAAGTGAGTACACCCCTAAGAGGAATTGGCATGTAAGGACCGAGCAGAGCACCATGAGGGGATAGCTGAGCTTATGGTGAGATAAGGAATGACCAGTGGTTAAAGCAGCATAGGGATTGCACCTATTGGACTTTGGGTCAAATATCCCATCACAGATTGTTCAATAAATATCCATTGTTTATCTTTCACAGAGGACCCCAAAACCTAAGTTGGGCTGGAAGTACTGCTTATGAATATAGTTAGATATTATGTACACCCAATGCCCTTTTCTTTGATCTGTATAGAACAGTACTCTTAAATTTAAGTATTTTCCTTCCCCAGATATAGTGGCTAAACACTAGTTGTAACTTGTTTAGGTCAGAGGATGTAAGGGGAACAGGAAGTGTGCTAACAAAGTATAAAATAGTCGGAAGTAGGATAATTTTCACCACTGCAGATCACCTGCCCATGATACATGAAAATTCAAATATTTATTTTGCTGGCGAATTTTCTGTAAAAGGTCCTAAGTTTTTTTTATTTTTATTATGTAATCTTTATTTGATTTTTTTTGCATCATACAACATATAAAAGACATAAAACAAAACACATAAAGAAGAGTAAAAACGTGCATAAAGAATCCTCTGTGTTGTCATATTTTTTACACATTTTAACATTTTAGAAAAAAAGGGTGGGGGAAGAGGCAAAGGAATATCATAATTTAACTATATCATATGAACACTAACATCAATGAATCGCCCCAGTCATGCGCCCCTGACATGATGCTAATGATGACTCAGACACCCAAAAGTGGATAAGAAACTGGGAGTAAACAAAAAAATTTAAAAAATGTAAAAATACCAAACAAAACAAAATAAATTCCATGCTGGTTTGCTTCGTTTAAGGAGCGGGAGCCCCCACAATCAACAGGAGGGGCTGCCGCATGTGGGGACCCCTGAGAGCCCAGTATGACTTTACTAGTATAGTGCATCCAAGTGGCCCATATATTATAAAACTTATCATAGTGGTCTTCACACTTCGCCATCCATTCCTCTGCAGCCATGATGTTATTCACTAAGGTAATCGATTCAGCACGTGTAGGGATTTGTGTTCTCTTCCAGTATATCGGAAATAACTTTCTTCCCACGTTGAGTGAATGAGGCAGTACGGACTTGCGATACTGGCTGAGAGAAATGGTAGGAACATGTAGCAAGGATTCCAACTGGGAATCAGGGAGCTCAAGGTCCAGAATTGCCTTAAACCTATATCTAACCAGAAGGGCTGTATCTTAGGGCACTCCCACCAAATGTGGAGGAATGAGCCCCTAAGGCAGCATTCCCTCCAGCAAGGTATATCCAAGCAAGCTTAGAGGTGACTCTACACCAAAGGGTAAGTACCTTAAAGCTATTTTGCTGCATTTCCATATCCACTGAGCTCATATGTGTGAGACAGTAAAGGTAGTCCAACTGAATTTCATTAAAGAAATGCTGAAGGTCTCTTTCCCTCTTCCTTATGTATACAGGCTTCCCTACACTCTCCAATGACTGTAGTAACTCTAAGGCCCCGTACACACGAGAGGATTTATCCGCAGATACGGTCCAGCGGACCGTTTCCACGGATAAATCCTCTCAAAGATTTCCGCTGATTTCGATGGGATGGAGTGTACACACCATCGCATTGAAATCCGCGCGGAAATCCTCTGCCGATGACGTGTCGCGCCGTCGCCGCGATTATGACGCGGCAAAGGGCGCGACGCTGTCATATAAGGAATTCCACGCATGCGTCAATTCATTACGACGCGTGCGGGGAATCCCTTTGGACGAATGGATCCGGTAAGTCTGTACAGACGAGCGGATCCATCCGTTGGAATGGATTCCAGCAGATGGATTTGTTGTGCAGCACAGCAAATATCCGATCTGCTGGAATCCATCCCAGAGGAGATTTCTCCGCGGAAACAGATCCGCTGGCGTGTACACACCATAGGATCTATCCGCAGAAACCCATTTGCTGGGATTTATCTGCAGATGGATTCTATCGTGTGTACGGGGCCTTAAGCCCTGTACACACAATTGGTCCATCCGTTGAAAACGGTCTGATGGACCGTTTTCATCGGTTAACCGATGAAGCTGACTGATGGTCAGTCGTGCCTACACACCATCGGTTAAAAAAACGATCGTGTCAGAACGCGGTGATGTAAAACACAACAACGTGCTGAAAAAAACGAAGATTAATGCTTCCAAGCATGCGTCGACTTGATTCTGAGCATGCGTGGATTTTTAACCGATGGACGTGCTTACAAACGATAATTTTTTTTCTATTGGTTAAGTATCCATCAGTTAAATTTAAAACAAGATTGCTTTTTTTTAGACCGTTCTCATCGGTTTAACCGATCGTGTGTACGCGGCCATATAGTACACATATAGGCCCAGATTCACATAGGAGATACGACGGTGTATCTCCAGATACACCGTCGTAACTCTGAGTCTGAGGTGTCGTATCTTGGCGCCTGATTCAAAGAATCAGATACGCCAGAATTTTTCTAAGATACGACCAGCGTAAGTCGCCTACGCCGTCGTATCTTAACTGCATATTTACGCTGGCCACTAGGGGCGTGTATGCTGATTTACGCCTAGAATATGTAAATCAGCTAGATACGCCAATTCACGAACGTACGCCCGGCCGTCGCATTACAGATACGCCGTTTACGTTAGGCTTTTTCCGGCGTAAAGTTACCCCTGCTATATGAGGCGCAGCCAATGTTAAGTATGGACGTCGGGCCAGCGTCAAATTTTCCGTTGATTACGTCGTTAGCGTAAGTCGTTCGCGAATAGGGCTGTGCGTCATTTACGTTCACGTCAAAAGAATTGGCTTTTTGCGGGTTAATTTGGAGCATGCGCACTGGGCCTATTTACGCTACGCCGCCGCAACTTTGCTTTGAAAATACTGCACTTGCCTGTCAAAGTTGCGGAGGCGTAGCGTAAATAGGATACGTTACGCCCGCTCACAAATATGCGCTCCCTACGAGAATCTTGCCCCTAGTGTGTGGAATAGTAGAGGTAGACATACAGAGCCGTTCAATGGGGTCCCCGTATAGGGGAATGGATATCGTGGGGTAAGCTACAAAAGAAAAGGTGGAGCTTTCTTTAGCGCCATTCGTCCATGGGAAAAGATCCATCCATTGTATTATCAATGTGGCTAGCGGCAATAAAACCTGGTCTTGGATAAATCTGCCACATCTCATCTCTCCATTGGCCGACCAGCCCTGAAAAAGGAGGGATGTTCCCCCGGAGTGAACCAGGGGAAGCCACCCCAAGGGAGCCAGAGGGGAAATCAAAGAAGCGAGCTGTCCCTTCCCATTCAAGGCAAGTTGGCAGGATGTGGGAGGCCATGGGAGAGGCAAGTGCGGAGAGTCCCCTGCAGTCTCAGGGGGATTTATGGGGCATGTGATAAGTTGCGGCCTGCTAGGAATTTGTCAAGGTTTAGAGCCTACATTATGGTACCAAACCCAGACGCTTCATAGTACTTGCAAATGACCGTGACACCCATACCCGACCTTGTTTTAGGGCATTGTATTGTGCGGACAGACAAACAAGGGCCTTTGCCATTCTAAATATATTGCAGAAACAGGCTGTTCAAGGTTGAAAAGAAAGTTCTAGGCAATGAAACAGGCACCATTTGCAAGTAGAAAAATACGGGGCAACGCATTCATTTTTAGAACACTGAGGCCTCGTACACACGACAGAGATTCTCGGCAGAATTCGCCGAGAAACTCGGTCAAAACCCGGATTCTGCCGAGAATCTCTGTCGTCTGTACAGTTTTGGCTCGATGGAGCCGCCGAGGAACTCGACGAGAAAATAGAGAACATGTTCTCTATTTTCTCGTTGTCCTCGCTCTTCTATGGGAGAAGCCGGCCCGCCGAGCTCCTCGGCGGCTTCATCCCAAAACTCGACGAGGAACTCGACGTGCCAAGCACGTCGAGTTCCTCTGTCGTGTGTACGGGGCCTGACCCATCTAGGAGACGGCAGTGTGGTCCCAACTCTTCAGTTCCACTCTGATAGTGAAAAGCAATGGGGTCATTTCATGTGTATAACTGGGAGCAGTGTGCGGGTAAGAAAACTTCCAAATATTTTAGCGAAGTCTGGCACCAGGTAAAGGAAAAAGAGGCCTTCAGCTGTGTATGCAACATTCAGGGACAGGATCTCTGACTTATTGTAATGAATTTAAAAATTGGATAGCAGGTTAAAGTCCTTCAGTTCGGCCATAATGAGGGGGGACAAAGGGCAGCCCTCACGCGTCCTGTTGTGGATAGGAAATTAGTCTTATAGTAGCCCATTCACTTTTACTTTGGCTTCTGGGGAACTATACAGGGAGGATATCCACAACAGCATGTTGGGTCCCAGACCAAGTCTGGTCAACAGCGTTTGTAGGTAAGTCCAATCCACTCTGGATCGCTCTATTATTATTATTATTATTATTATTATACAGGATTTATATAGTGCCATCAGTTTGCTCAGCGCTTTACAACATCAGGGAAGACAGTACAGTTACAATACAATTCAATACAGGAAGGATCAAAGGGCCCTGCTCGTTAGAGCTTACAATCTATTAGAGTTGTCCCGGCCTTATAATGAACCCTGTTTGATCAAGATGTACGACCATTGGAAGGATCAGTTTAGGGCTGTTTGCCCAAATTTTTGCTAATATTTTAATATCGGTATTCAGAAGCGAAATAGGCCTATAATTCCCAGGGATAGAGTGATCTTTCCCTTCCTTGGGGAGAACTGTAATGTGGGCCATCAGTGCCTCTTTGGGCATCGCAGTTCCTGATGGTAAAAAATCGTTGAAATAGGCACACATGGAGCTAGAAAGCAGTGATGGAAACTCTTTAATAACTACCTCAATTTCTTTCAAGGAGATGGGGGTATCCAGCTGGTCGCTAATCAGGGTAGCGAGCTGGGACTGGGCCTCCTCTAAACATTGCAGAATACGTTCCACCCTCTGAGATTCCATGGAACAGGTAGAGTAGTAGGGATATGGTATAGCTATTTGTTCCCAAATAGAATCCGAACGTCATGAAAAGTAGCCAGTTCCTGCCTAAGACAATGTAGTTCCAGCGCAATCTCCGGGGTAACGCTGCATTTATGGTAAGTTCAGTCAGGTGGATTTTTGACAAGAGGGTTTGCAGTTCTCTTGCCTTTTTTAATTTAGAACTCTGGGAGATTAGCTCCCCCCGAAACACTGCTTTATGTCCTTCCTATATATAGAACCCATCACCACTTCACCCATCTTTTCAGCAAACTATAAGGAGATGGTGTCAGAAACTTGTTTCTGAGACACTGCATCATCCAGTATACCCTTGTTCAGGCAGAAGGTATTTGAGAAACACAAACCTATGATTAGGGTCTGTTAGATGGTCTAGCGGAACAAAGGGGAATTGTTTGTGAATAGATAAAACAACCCCCCATGACCATGACTTATCATGACTTATACAGGTGGTTAGGGAGACAGGGGGCCGAGTCAGTGCCAAAGTGTGCTTCCTGTAAAAAGAGTATGTGTGCCCCCAGACGTTTTGTTTCAAGCCACAACAACTGCATTCTGAAGGAAAACCCAGACCATGGACGTTGTACGATATGACTTTCAAGGAGACAATGATGAAGGGCAGCATAGGGGAACAACTGGGCCCCCATCAGGAGGAGAGAGAGACCCATAGTATGCCAGACCAGGAGCCAGGGAGCAGGAATAAGAGCCTGTTGTTCCACTGAGGGTCTCATAAAAGTAGTTGTCCAGCGATCCAGACCGGCTCTGGATGGTCCGCTTTGGCAGCAGGGATGGCTTGCACTTCGGAGGCAAGTTTTTATGTCAAGTTTCCCCCTGGAAAGCTGCTGTACGGGCGGTATTATGGGTGGGTCACACGGAGCTCAGGAAGAGCATGTCTTCACTCGTGCATGCAGCGGCCATGCCACTCTCCTCAGAGCTATTTTAATTTTGATATTAAGAGTCTGACCAAACTGACACTTTAAGGTTAGCTTGACCCCCAGTATTTTCTAAACTACTCTGAGGCCACATACACATGGTCGATCCAAACCGATCAGAATGGTCCGACGGGCCGTTTCCATCGGTTCGCCGCTCAAGTGGCCTGACGGTCTGATGTGCGTACACACCATCATTCCAAAAACTGATCGGGTCAGAACGCGGTGACGTAAAATACACGGCGTGCTGAAAAAAACGAAGTTCAATGCTTCCAAGCATGCGTCGACTTGATTCTGAGCATGCGCGGGTTTTGAACCGATGCTTTTCTGTACTAACCATCGGTTTGGACCGATCGGTCAGTGGTCCATAGGTTCGATTTTAAAGCATGTTTTAAAATTTTGGACCGAAAAACAACAGACCGATGGGCCATACACACGATCGGTTTGGACCGATGAAACTGAACTTCGGTCCATTCTCATCGGTTTGGAACGACCGTGTGTATATAGTTCCGCAGTCACATGTGCCTTTTTTTAGGTTGATACATTGGGGTTTGATTAAGGCCCTTTTCACACTTGTGCGACTTTTCCTATGACTTTGGACATCGGAGTTGCATGACAGGTCATACCCCATGATTCCCAATGATAACCATTCATATCTGTGCAAATTTAAGTCCCTGTACTACTTTGGTCTAACTTTGATGCATGTTGAGGTACATAGACCTCAAGTTTACACAGGCATTCCCTGAAATCTTGGCAAAATCACAGCTGCAAAATCGTGACTTTCAAGTTGTGGCAGTGTGAAAGGGGCCTTACTAAAACTGGTGAGTGCAAAATCGGGTGAAACTCTGCAAAGGACCTATTCAGCTTCCAGGGTTTTTGCCAAAGCTTAAATGCACAAGTTGAAGTTAGAAGATGATTGGCTACAATGCATAGTTGCACCAGAGTTAACACTCTCCAGTTTTAGTAAATCAACCCCATTGAGTCATAGATCTCTTTGAATGAACCTTAAATCTACTGTTTCTTAAGAAGTACCCCAACTGCAGATCAATAAATGTGAACCATAAGGTTGTTTTTACACTTTTTTATATGCATGCACTTATTTTATACATTAGGCAATCATCCACGGATGTGACCTTATCAAAGAGAAACAATAGTAATTGTTTGGGAGGATCCATTTTAGACAACACATTTTCCCACTGGAAATCTGCAAAAATTGCAATGTGTCCATAGATATTATCATTTCTGGATTCCATTTTTAACAGACATATTGGGCAATAGTCGCCTCATCTATGGGTAGCCTTAGCTCTTACTTTTTGACATCTCAGTGAATATAACGTATACCCACATGACCATAAGCTCTTTCTTACACAATTCTATTTTCATTTGCACATTTTATGCATTAAGCAGGTGTTACTGGAGCTGGCCTTAATTCAGAGAAGCAATAGGATTGCCTGGTAATATCCATTTTAATCAATCGTCCCATTATTATTATTATTAGTTGGCTAAGGTATTATTTGGTTAATGGGCACCTGCAGAAGATTTAGAATGTCAATAACATTTCTCAAACCCATTGTTGCTAGGCATATTTGGCAATTGTCATGTCTATGGGTAGCCTTACATCTTGCTCTTTGGCCTCTCTTTGACTATATAACGATCAAATACACTCAAGATTGTTGATTATAATTTCTGTAACTCTCCACATACCTCTAGGCTTCCCTCATTTCATGAGTATGTCACTCTTATGTATACTTACAATTTTACAAAGAAACTTGCACCTAAGGTATAATCTTATTAATGGCATAAAATGTTAGTTAATGAGCCTGCCTCAGCTTGGTGTTCCTCTTTAAACATGCCACTAGGAGAGATTAAGTACATACAACTCTGCAGGAGCTTGGTAGCTTTATAGTTACTTTTGCAGAGAAAAGGTATTATAAACCTGTGATTTGGAGAATGCACAAACTACACATAATTGTAGTCATACACATCTGTCTACAAAATTAGCTTTCCTTAATTACAATACTTTTACTTTTACAATACTTGTTAAAATGTAATGAGGCAGTGACCAAATGGACAGAGAAATTTAGATGTAATCATGACCAGGCATGTACACTAAAATCTTTATATGTCCAAATGTGCATGATGGTGTTTAAAACACAAGGAATAGTGAAATGTATACTCAAATAGTAAGACCATTGACTAGTTTTTACTTATTTCTTTATCAAAGTATACATTGCTCAAATCACAACAGTCAATAAGTGAAAAAAACACAGCGTAGAGGGTTAGAAGTTTTGACCATGTTATATTACTGCATGTGCTTTTCTGTTCTGCTAAAAACTGTGCTCCCTATATGTTGTATGTGTGTCACAGGAAAAGGAAGTGAAAAAAAAAACAGACAGAGGGGCCACATTGAATTAAGCATCGAATATGTAAATGACCGAGATACGCCGAATCACAAACGTACTTGCGCCCGTCGTAAGGCGTACGTCCGGCGTAAAGTTATTCCACCTAAAGGAGGCGCATCCCATGCAAAGGTATGGACGACGAAACAGCTGTCGTATTTTACGTTGTTTACGTAGGACTACGTGAATAAGGTTGGGCGTAGGTTACGTCACGTCGAAGGCAGTGATTCCACGTATCTTATGGAGTATTTTAGACGTGATTCTGAGCGTGCGCACTGGGATGCGTCCACGGTACAGCGCATGCGCCGTTCGTTCGGCCCATCATTTGCATGGGGTCACGGATCATTTAAATGGATCACGCCCACCTACTTTGAATTAGGCGGGCTTATGCTGAATGATTTACGTTACGCTGGCGCAACGTAGGGAGCGAGTGCTTTTTGAATACTGTTCTTGCCTCTCTGTGTTACGTCCGCGTAGCGCATATGAGATGCGCTACACCAGCATAAAGATGCGCCCAGGTATGTGAATCCGGGCCATAGGCTCTGATAGGTTTCAAATAAGGGTGGGCTCGGGGTGTAGAGCACTGCGCTTCAAGCCCACCAAGTTGTGCGACAATAACAAATGAATATTTGCTATGCTCACACTGATCCTCCTCCCGGTCAATCGTGAAGCGAGACCTGTAACCCGCCGTCTGATTGGCTGAGGAATAAAAAAAAAAGTGAACATAAATTGTTGTGCAGTAAAAAAAAATCTAAAATTCTGGAGCAGAAGCTACAGGAAGGTTTAAAATATTATTCAATAAGCACATGAAACATGACAGACATGTGTGTGATAGTAATAGTTTGCACATTGTTGTGGTTTAGCTGAAGACCACTTTTTGGGAGCTATTTCCATATAAATCTAAATGACTCCAAATGTTTAAAAACGTTTAAAGTTCTTGTATCTGTATTTTGTTTTTTTAGGTTGCAGTGACCAAAACTCCAACCTGACAGGGCTGGCAAACTAATTTTGGGAGCACATTGCTATATAAAAAGAGATCATCATCTGGAAATACACATGGCAGTGGAAATGGTCATGAGTCATGACATTTTAGTGCCATCTTCGCTCACAGTAAAAATGTTGAAGCACTAGCAAAAGCAGCAGCAACAAGAGATTGTGACTATTTGCAGACTGATCTCGGTCCATTCATCACAGATGACATTGGGAACTGGACAACTTGGTAATTTTCATCACATTTTACAGTTGCAGTAGGACAATAAACCTGAGACTGTGGCTGAGTCATTGTACCTGTCAAACTTCCCCCTATATAGAGGAATATATTTTTTTTATGTCTGTCTTCCTTATTGATCTATTTTAATATATATCTAAGCCATTGGGGTGTAGCTTTATCCTAATAGTTTTTTTGTTTTGTTTTTCACTTGCAAGGTGTTGATGTGGCTGTTGCTAACTGACAATTTATTTTCCCAATTAACCTCCCTGGCGGTATGATTCTTTCAGATTTTAGGTGCTGAAAGCGGTACCATTATTTTGCATGGAAGTTTGGCATTTTAGATTGCAGGCCTGCAATTCTTAGGAATAACTCACCTAAATCTGTCCAAACCAGAGCCTAGTAGACTATGATAAAGTTTGAAACACAAAATCATAAATTATAATATAATAACAAATAATAATTTAATAATAACAATACTTTTTATTCAATACATTTTAGTAAATAATATATTCAAAAACTCAGATTTTTTGGGGGGTCAAACAAGAGTGCAATATCATTAGTCAGTAAATGGTACAGCAAGGTACAGCACAAAGGCCAATGTCGCAGTCGGGACAATAGAAACGCGTTTCTTTACGGATTTTTCTCCCATTACGTTTGGAGCATCAAACCACACACATCCTTGTGGGTGCTGTTTTTTTTTCAGTGGGTGGAATGTGGTCCAAAAAATGACGACCAGTCAGTCGTTCAGGGTTCACAACACCAGCAGCCCGATGTCCAGATCGGTTTACCGCCGTTGGCGTTTGGTGCTTCAGAAAGATTAGTTCTGCAACCTTCCACACAAAGTCCGCATGGATCATAGGCATGTCACTTTATTTTTCATTAGAATAAAGGAATTCCAGAGGCATTGTTCCAAAAGATGTCAGAATTTTTTTTTATAGTACTTTTTCTGCTGCTTCCTCATCCCTGGGTAAAAGGTCATGGCCTGGTCAGCTCTGTCCAGACCTCCCATAGTGTGGTTGTAGTCCAACACAACCTGTGGCTTCATAACATCCTTTCCGCCTTTGGTATGTACCATGGCGGTCGAGGTGTTATGGACTGTGCTCATAAGGGACACATCTTTTTTGTCCCGCCACTTCAGTGCCAACATTTTCCCCTTCTGCCATGCAGCTACTTCTCCTTTCCCAATCGTTTTGTTGCCAAATGCTGACGGCATGTCATGCCGGTTAGGCCTCACGGTCCTATAAGCGTCCGTCTTATTTTGGATAAGGAACTCGTACAGTTCTGGGGAGGTATAAAATGTGTCTGTGGTGACACAGTAGCCCTGGTTCAGCAATGGCTCTATCAAGGAAAGAACCGAAGCGGTTGCCATTCCAAAACCACTGAATCGCTGGCAGAATTTGGTCCCTTTCCCGGTGTACAGGACTGAGTTCCAGATATATCCAGAGCTGGATTCACACAGCATAAATGATTTTATGCCAAAGTGAGCGCGCTTTGATGCGATGAACTGTATCCAGCTGAGCCTACCTTTGTAGGCCATGAGACTTTTATTGATGGTAATGTCTCTCAGGAGTATAGGTCTGCTAGAAATTCTGCTAAATAATCTGGTAAACCTCACAATTTTTTTCCGCTTTGGAGCTGGATGAGAACTCTCATCAAAGTCCTCATTATTTGTAAAGTGCAAATATTTCATAATCAATGAAAATCTGTACTCTGACATGACGGTTCCAAAAAAAGGTGTGGCCAATAATTTATTAGCTGTCCAATACCATTTTTGCAGGGGTTCTCCCACCACTCCCTGTAAAATGATGAGGCCAGGAAACTTCCAGATGTCGTCGCTGGTTACAGGCTCCCATTTTCTGCACCTTGAAAATCGCTGATGGGTAGCAGCTTCTTGTTCCTGGTAGCGATTCGTCTCCAAAACTATTTTGGCGATCACTTCATCTGTCAAAAAAAGTTGGAGGTATTTCAAGTGATTGTCATCCTCAACGTCCACTTTTATCCCAGGCGCTCCTGTAAATGGAAATCTTGGGGGCGCTACGTGCTCCATAGCGCAATCAATTGCGCACCAAGTCCGCACATCGCTGGGCACAGTCACAGGATCGTCGCTCAAATCACTTTCTGCGTCTGATGACGAACTTTCCCATGCGTCGCTGTCACACAACTCCTCCGCAAGTGATTCCGTATCGCTGTCGCTGTTTTCCAGCAGGTCGCATAGCGATTTTGAGGTAGAGGCGCGCTTTGCCATGATCACTGTGCAGTTTACAGGCACAAGTACAGTAAATCTGCAGACAAGGGCACTGGAGAAAGCACTGGGGGGCAATCAAAGGTCACTGTATATTATTTTTAATTGTAATCCAATTGTATCAGTGTGTTTTACTTTGTTTTCACTTTATACTGTTTGAATTTCGCGTTGTCCCCCCCCCCCCCCCCCCGTTCCGCCCCCCTGCGTTGCGACGCTCGCAGGGAAGGGAATCAGGGGAACACAATGCATCGGGCGGAACATCCGGCCGCCGTGCACTAGGGAAATACATCGCTGGATTGCAGGGAAAAGGTAAGTGACCTCTTTCTGCATCCAGCGAGGCAAACCCGAGTGTGGCTCGGGGTTACCGATCGCAGCAAAGAAATCTCACCCCGAGAAACACTCGGGAATACCGTTAGGCAGGTTAACTTAGCAAAAAACACTTTTCCACTATAATATTTATATGTGGGGAAAAGGGGTTGATACATAATGGCAAGCATTTTTTCCAACAAATTACTGAAAATTTGTGAATGATTCAGATTTAAGTTGACCACTTCCAGAAGTGTGCTTATCATTATTACTACCTTCTATTATTATGTAATCTTAGATTAGAACTGAAAGGTATTCACAGCATAATTACAGAACGTTGATGGACCTTAGATTAAAACATCTATTAAAGCACCATCCCCATCGATAGTACAAAAATGTTTATAGAGTTCCTCTGTCATTCAAAAAAACTCCCATGAATGAGGAAAACACTCAATAGTTGTTGATTGTGGCAAAAAATATGAGGATTACACACCAAATACATAAAAGATACGAAATCTTTATTGCAAATATTAAAAAACATGTGTGCAATTGACTATGTCATCAACACAGACTTGTAGTGTAATAGGTAGATTCACAAAGAGTTAGGCCGGCTTATCAGTAGATAAGCTGACCTAACTCTGAATCTACGCCGGCGTTTTAGGCTACACTGCCGTAGATTAGCAGGTAAGTGGTTTGTGAATCACTACTAGCCTAACTAATTTACGGCGGTGTAGCCTAAACAGGCTAGGCTAGGATGCCCTAAAGTTAGGGCAATGTTTGTGAATCTACCTATAAGTGTATACAGTCATCATTGTATAGTGTGGTAGATCAACGTATTCCATATAGCTTGCTTCTTCAGGATCCACGCTCACACATAAGTAGTTTATTTGCTATACTAGCAGGGATAACATGTAGACATACTAATTAAAAAAAAAAACATAATCAATTGTATATACATTATAAAAAATGTACATCTTCCAATATCCTCCACTGTTCAGAAAGAACAGGTGAAGAAAAAAATGTCCAAATGTGTTGATGATATAGTGTTAATGATATAGTCACTTGCACACATGTTTTGTGATATTTTCAATAAAGATTTTGTATCTTTTATATATTTGATGTGTTATAGACATGTGCACACTTAATATATTTTGTTTTGGAATTTCGTTTTCTGTCGAAAACTAAATTTATTTAGTTACTCCCGAAATGTGTTTTTATTTATTTTGTTTAGTTAAAAAAATGCATTCATCTGAAAATCCGAATGAATTGAAGGCTTATAGGACCAGATTCACATAGAATTGCGGCGGCGTAACGTATCGCATTTACATTACACCGCCGCAAGTTTTACGGGGAAAGTGCTTGATTCACAAAGCACTTGCCTGTAAACTTGCGGCGGCGTAGCGTAAATCCGTCCATCGCATGCCCGCCTAATTCAAATTGGGCGTGTATCATTTAAATTAGGCGCGTTCCCGTGCCTAACGTACTGCGCATGCTCCGTTTTGAAATTTCCCGCTGTGCTTTGCGCGAAATGACGTCGCACCGACGTAATCTTTTGAACGGCGGCCATACTTTAACATGGCAAGTCTAAATTTAAGCCAAGAAATAGCAGCTGTAACTTTACGCCGGGAAAAGCCGACTAGCGACGACATAAGAGAATGCGACGACCGCGCATAACTTCGTGGATCGCCGCAAACAGCTAATTAGCATACCCGATGCGGAAAACGACACGAACTCCACCCAGCGGGCGCCGAAGTATTACACCTACGATCCGAAGGCGTACGAAGCCGTACGCCTGTCGGATCGAAGCCAGAAGCCGTCGTATATTGGTTTGAGGATTCAAACTAAAGATACGACGCGGCAAATTTGAAAATACGCCGGCGTATCAGTAGATACTCCGGCGTATTTCAGCTGTGAATCTGGCCCATAGTGTCTGTCGAATGTTCTAAGAAGATTCAACGAAGCAGCTAAGCTGTACGACGCGGCAATTGTATATTTCCGGTCAGATGTTTTTCGCCTACAAGCTATAAAAGAATTCTAATGTTGTATGACACTAGTAATAATTATATTTATAAATTATTATTACTAGTCAAACAACATTCGAATTCTTCTATAGCCTATGGGCCGAGCATTTGAACGGAAATGTACGATTGCGGCGTCGTACAGTTTAGCTGCTTGTCGAATCTTCTTAGAACTTTCGACAGACACTATAAGCCTTCAATGACAGAATCTACGTTTGTATGTTTTTCGCTGCTTCGTCAAATTTTTGTTGTTCATGTCGAATGGTCTACCCCAACACTGTCCCCAATAATGTCAAATCTTTTCTCTCTATCTCGGCTCTTTCCTCTCTGTGTAGAATAATCTTGAACTAATAGAGTTAAGGTTAGGCACATTCGACCACAGGTTCGATAAACACAGATCACTATTGTCAGTGTCATGTCGAATCTTCTATCTATATCGAACTGTTGTAGCAACGAAAACAAAAATAAAGCATTTTTTTATGTCAGATCTTTCGGATTTCGGATTCTGCGCTTGCATTCGTTTTCGTTTGTTAAAACTATAACGAAAATACCGGAAATTCGGACGAAAATGCATTCGGATGCTAACGAATGCACATGTCTAATGTGTAATAGTCCTATTTGTTGGCACAAATATAGTCCGATAGTTATTGAGTTTTCTCCTCAACGTGTGATTTTACCTGGATGATAGAGGCACTCTATATATGCATTCCTCAGCATACCTTCATGCTTCAATTTGTCAAAATATAGAAGAGTTTCTTTCTATGATTTTTATACACAGATGTGATCTCAAGATGATTTTAAATACCAACGAAAAGCAAATTTTAGATTTCACAACATATTAATCTAAGGACCAGTTGGTCCCTAAAATGTTATGAACCTAACAGCATCCCTGGATACCAACAGAAAACAGCAAGGATATGGGTAGGTGTCCCCATGACAGCAAGTGAACAGGTAAAGTAATTTTAATACCTAAATTTCAAGCTATGTGAACCGGTTTACAAATTACAAAATAAACTATCCAAATATTAATTGTCTGATTTGTTTTTCCTGTTTGGTGAATCAAGTGTAATCATCACAAGCATTCAAATTGCTCGAAATGACTCTATTTCATCAAGTCTTATGTCTACCAGTATAAAATTACAAATGAGTGTTCTGTAAGTAGAAAGTGCTTATTCTTGTGCTTGCCTAACATTTAGCAACTAAAAGAAAATATCTCTGTACAGCCGGGAGTCTTGAAATGTTTCTGTTAAACTCATCACATCCCCATAGAAACCATATCTCTTGAGAAGGTATGAAAAGGTAAGTGTATGTCATGTACGGTTATAGTTTTGCTCGGGTTATAGTGGATTTCTTAGTTAAAAGTATTGCTTGGGTATAATAAAAGAAAGCATTAGAAAATCCATTGCCTTGGAAATAAGTAAACCCAGTTGTGAATTTTAAAATTGGTGAGATTTGATTATGTGGATGAATACTGTAACCTAAGAGGCTAATAAGTTCTCAAGGGAAGCATAAATGTTGTCATTTCACAAACAGCTGTCCATTGTATCTGCTATTAGTCAAGCTAGTTTGCAAAGGATGTAAAAAAACAATTTTTTGTTTTGCATAGCTTGCTTATGGAGCTATTTGGGTTTCTTAGGTGCAAAACAGTAATATCTAACTACAACAGATTGACTTTGTCTTAACGTATGTGCATAACACTCACCAACTTTTATTATTCTAACTCAAAGGTCCCAATCTATTACAGAACTATGTCCTTTTCCTGTGAGGTTACTGCATTAAGGCTGACTATTGTTAATGGACACCATCATTTGAGACTTCATACTCATCTCTCCATAGGATAGAATGAACCAATCCCATAACTGTTCTGATTTTGCAGTGTCATTCCAAAATGTATTGTTCACTTTGGAATTTGGCTCAGTAAAAATAAGCCCTCTAGTTATTAGTGTTAAATGTGTCCTGAATTTAAATTTGGGAATGTAAAGATATGGAGATTATTATTTTATGTAGTCCACTCTTACTACAATATAATAAATAGCTGGTAAGGGCATAAAACTGCATTTTTAAAATAAAACTTTGGTCAATTGCCCATATAAACCTAAAAATATAAGTTTTTTTAAAATAATAAATATAGGTTAATAATACAATTTTCTTTTAGCTTATAATTTTCAACACAGAAACTAGGGATGAGCTAACTGTACAAAGTTTCGTTTTCAGGAGGTATTGCAAAGATAGCAAAATGTCTATTAAACCCAAACATGGCGCTAAACCCTATTGAAGTCTATAAAAGCCATATTGTTTTTTTTTGGCCTTTTTCATGGACATTTTGCAAGTTTTTGGTAAAAAAGAGCAAAGGTAGCTAGCCATTGCCTTGCAGGACATGCACCAATGCAAAGAAATTAAAAAAAATACCTATTGTGAAAAAAATACCATTCAGTGAGGAGGGGATCTTTTAATACAGCTAAAAAGGCACCATAAAAAATATATAAATCCTTTAAATAACATGCTTTGAGGATTCTCCTAAACCTGCACATGAAGTTGCAAATTAAGTAGGATGTGCCTCTTAATAAGGGGTATTTTTTGTTAACAGACAGTGTCCAGGGATTTGACATTTAGCATCAAATAGTACTACTGCCTCTAAATTACAGATCCCCACCACCTTCTGTTTGTGAACAAGCCAGTGGAGATCCTGAGTGACAGCATTGACCAGTGACATCACCAAAAATCCCCCCTAGTTGGTTATTACAAAGTCCACGGGGATCTGTCATTTGTGATGGGAGCAACATTGACATTGATTTACATCACTGAATGAATGTGATTGACATTATAAATAAATAAAAATATATATATATATTTTCTACATTCTGTTATAAAATATATGCAATACAATCTAATTTCTTTATAACTTTAGGCCAAAATGTAAATGCACTATAGTAACACTGTACTACTCTGGGTGAGTGATCAGGGTTATTTTATTTTTTGTATTTTTTTACACTTTTATTGCTGTTACAATGATGATCATTGTAACAGCAATGTTTTCAAATGTCATGAATGGGTAACATTTATGACAGCTGTGATTACTAGTGATCTGTTATTGGTTTACAGCTAATCACATGGTACAGGGTGCTATGACTGGCTCAGGTACCATGTGATAGCTGTGGGCCAATCACAACATCACTCTGCAGGAAACACAGCTGTTATGAATTAAATGCATAGCGATCACATGATCTTCGGTGGTCGGGTACTGGGATCTACAATCCACTGTCTGGTGGACATAGCAGTTACGAGAGTGGTATGTTGCATGCCCTAACCTATAACAGGCTGGATGACATACATGCACACGATCCAGCCAGCCAGTGTCAGCCACCCAGAGTTAATGTACTGTGGGCAGTCAGCAAGTGGTTAATAAATTACTTTTTCATGGTGTGGCTGTTTTTATCTATATCTTAATTTTTTGTGTGAACGAGTAACAAGGTATACCACATACCCCTTGCTCAGTCAACTGAATAAGGTGCCTTGAAAAGCCTCTCCCTTATTGCAAGGTACTCTCTCAATGAGGGCATGTGGCCTGGTATGGCTCAGGAGCAGAGGGGCCGCAATGCTTGATGCCCCCACCTGGCCATCCACGCTGCATGCCTGCATAAGGGTCCGTTCTAAATTTTTAAGCTGACCCCACCCAAAAACAAAAAAGATCCTTTAAAAAACATTGGGCTGTGCAAAAGCTGCCCAACAGACTTTATCTTGTGTCATCAATAAACACTCACCATTTTGCTGTGGATAAACATACTGGGGTAGAAAAATGGTCAATTTACTAAACATGTAAAAAGTGAATATGTTTTCTTGTGAAAAAAAAAGTGAATATGTAAAGTGTATGTTAATTTTGTGCATGTTGATAAATAAGGCAGACTTGTGTTCACTTTGTATACCCATCACTTGTAAAGCCTTGTATACACGGTACAATTGTTGGCCAACCGGGCGTCTGATTTTTGTCAAAAGGGCTTGTGTCAAGACAACGGTACACAATTGTCATGTCACAAATACGAACGTAGTGACATACTACAAGGAAATTCAGCTCTTGAGCGCCACCCTTTGGGCCCTCTCTGTTAATTTTGTGTTTGATGACCATTGATTCCGAGAATGCGTGTTTGTACTTTTGACTTTTGTGTGACAGATTTGTGTACTGACCATACGAAAATCATATGTGGAGCCGTCCACCGAAAAATTACTAGCCTGCCATCTTACATTTGTTGGCCGGAAATTGGACAAAATTTGTTAAAAGTATCGTACTAACGGTAAGAAGTTAGGACAACAATCGTTCCATGTGTACGAGGCTTAAGAGATATTTCAAAAACAGGATGTTTGTTAGGGCACACTGGTTGATTAAATCAATTAACCTTATTTACCAATCGCATTAGTAAATTGACCCCGATATTAACCTACTACTCCATAAGGCTCCATTCACACCTAGGCGTTTTTACGCCCGACGCCCGGCGCTATTGCAGCCTGAAGGGGAGATTTAACATTGTCGGCTATGGAGATGGTTCACATCTCCACGCCGAACGCCTAAACGCCGTACGCCTGAAGCTCAAAACAAGTCCCGGACCCTTTTTTTCAGGCGGCTTCGCGTTCGGCATAGCCGACAATGTTTAATCACCCTCTGGCGTATTTTAGGCTAAAAAACGACGTGTTTTGTCGTGGCAAATCGCGGGACAAAACGCCGCAATTTTTCGCGGCAAATCGCGGTACAATACGCCGCGTTCAGGTGTGAATGCAGCCTAACAATTAAAGTGGCTGCACAATGAAGTACAGCATAAGAGCTACGTAAAAAAAACACTGAGATTTAAAAAAATATATAATTCAGTCTGTTAACTAACAAGTACCCGAAATGTGTCACAGTTCGGAAAATATAAATATTTCATTCACAATCATACATACCCGATAAGTCCCAGTCCATAAATCTTAAAGAACTGTTCTCAAAACATATGTATGTACATTATATAAGCATTACTTGGAAATCACAATAGTATCATATTAGATCTGTAATTAAATTCTAATGAGACTTTGCTGCAGTGATAGACAGGAAGTGCATTCAGAAGGCTAAAGAGATGCTTCCATTAAATGTCATGTAAGTCATGTACTCACCCACTAGATACAGTTTCCTTTGTATTTTTCTTTCCATCACTGGCAGAAAAAAATTGAAATTAGTTGCTTGGGAATAAAGCCAGGCCTTAGACTAGGAAAGAAACTCCCCAGAAAAGGAAAAAAAATCCAGAATAATGAATGGTTTGGAATGAACATATCCAAAGGAGTGGAAGATTAATGTGCAAAGTACTCTCAATAATTTGAAATAAATCCCAGTGCAGGGCTATAATGAAGGAATCAATAGGATTATGAGGTTAAAACCAAAGTAAACCTGAGTGACAGATGCAAAATAAATTATATATGCTGGAAATGTTGAGGTTAAATGAAACATAATAAATATAGCAAAAAGTGCTGAGATGTCAGCAGAGAGAGACAAATTCTTATTATCTTTTCTGGTTAACTTAAATAGCTTTCTATTTAAAAAAAAAAAATAGGGTGATACAGCAACATTTTTTTTTGTTTTAGTAATTTTTAATGGTGCACTTCAGTCGAAGATAAAAATTAAACTATCAAATGCACGCAGGAACAGTCTATCTGACTTGGGTTTCTGGTTTTCATCTAGCGCACCAGACCACCTGCTCTTTAAATCTGTTTTTATGCTGGAAATCAGGCATCCTGAAAACATTATTGCCATCTCAAATCCACAGATATTCCTAATCCCAATCACAATATGCTAGTCCTACAGGGGATGCTAGATTATGTAACAATGCTGGAATCCACTACAGTGCCTCTTATCTAAAAGCCTCTAGGGCAGGGGTTCCAAACTGGCAGCCCTCCAGCTGTTGCAAAACTACAAGTCCCATCATGCCTCTGCCTGTGGGAGTCATATTTGTAACTATCAGCCATTTATCATGGGACTTGTAGTTTCGCAACAGCAGGAGGGCCGCCAGTTTGAGACCCCTGCTCTAGGGTTTTGCACGCTTTCTAAACTGTCTTCCACTACTTTCAAAGTATGCCTCAGGGTGAAAATACATGTCACATAGCCCCCTCTGCTATTAGTCATAATGCCAGTGAAGCTCCTTTGGGCATACATCCTACCTAGAAGTTTCACAATTAGTCTTGTTTTTAACATTTTCCACTAGACAATGAATAAAGCTAAAATTGCAAGACCCCCATTATCGATGTGTTGGCACTTCCATGTTAAAGTAATTGTAAAGTCTTGTTTTTTTTTTTATAAAAATAATAACCATGTGATACTTGCTCTGTGCAGTGGTTTTGCACAGAGTGGCCTGGATCCTCCTCTTTTCAGGTCCCTCTTCGGTACTCCTGACGAGCAGCTTGCTATGGGGGCACTAGGGCCGAACTGCAGCTCTGTGTCCATTCAGGCACGGAGCTTCGGGCTTACTCCACCCCCTTTCTATCCTCATTGGTTGTCTGACTTTGATTGACAGCAGCGGGAGCTAATGGCGCCACGCTGCTGTTTCAGCCAATGAGGAGAAGAGTCCCGGACAGCCGAGGCAATCCTACAACATCGCTGGATAAGGAGGGGGCCCAGGTAAGTATTAGGGGGGCTGATGAACATAGAAGGATTTTTATCTCAATGCATAGAATGAATTAAGATAAAAACTTAGGGAGCAAGTGCTTTGTAAATACTGCTCTTGCCTCTCTATGTTACGTCGGCGTATCGCATATGAGATGCGCTACGCCCGCTCAAACATACGCCGCTGACTGTGAATCTGGCTCTAAGTATCAAAGTTTTTGGAACGCTCACTGGAATTATCCATGTAAAAATATGTTACAGTTTTACAGCTGTTATGCCCTGTACACACGATCGGTTCGTCTGATGAAAACGGTCCGATAGACCGTTTTCATCGGACGAACCGATCGTGTGTGGGCCCCATCGTTTTTTTTTCCCATCGGTGAAAAAAAATAGAACCTGTTTTAAAATGTTCTGATGGTTAAAAAACCGATAGAAAAAAACGATCGTCTGTGGGGAAATCCATCGGTCAAAAATCCACGCATGCTCAGAATCAAGTCGACGCATGCTCGGAAGCATTGAACTTAATTTTTCTCAGCATGTCGTAGTGTTTTACATCACCGTGTTGGACACGATCAGATTTTTAACTGATGGTGTGTAGGCAAGACTGATGAAAGTCAGCTTCATCGGATATCTGATGAAAAAATCCCATCGGTCCGCTTTCATCGGATGAACCGATCGTGTGTACGTGGAATAAGGTGTAGATTCATTAATGTCAGGACTAGCTTGAGGTTTCAGCTGGTCCTCTGCGACTAACTCTGTCACATCTCCTGAAGTAGATAGGGGTTTAGAATCACTCATCACTTGTCCATGAACTGATGAGCACCAGTATGGTTTTATAGGAATTTAGCATTGGTAGATTCTTGATCAGTTGTTCATACAAAAAGTACAGTAGAAAAAGAAAAAAAGCTCTGACTTTTAGGTGCACAAATTCTCAGGAAGGAAATGACAACCTTACATTAGTTAAAGGGTTAGTAAAGGAAAACTTATTTTTTTTCTTTAAAATAACAAACATGTTATACTTACCTCCACTGTGCAGTTCGTTTTGCACAGAGTGGCCCTGATCCACGTCTTCTGTGGTCCCTCGGTGGCTGTCTCTGGTCTTCCCCGCAAGTACTGACCACAGTCATGCGAGAGAGCTCGCATGGTGGTGAGTAATTGCGGGCACGCTCCCGTGATACAGCTAGCGGCCATAGCCGCTCACTGTATCACTCGGCCCCCCCCCTCAGCACGCCGCGTGACTGGATGTGATTGACAGCAGCGCCAGCCAATAGCTGCGCTGCTCTCAATCCATCTGCTCTAGCCAATCAGCGGCCAGGCTGAGCGCCGAAGAAGATCTCGGGACTGAGTGCGGGACTTTCGAGGGGTCAAGTAAGTATAATGTGGGCTCGGGAGTGAGTAGTAGTCCCACCAGAACACTACAATGTGTAGATCAAGCAACTTGTAAAACCCTGCCCCCACGCCCTTTATCATTAGTATTTTTCATATATAATACAATGAAAAACAGTCAGCATACAGGTATCGAGGCTCATTCACATGAGCCCACAGGTTCTGTGGGCTATACAGTGTAAATCAGTGTTTTTTATGTGGCTATTGCTGCGTGCAGGCAGCCTATGGTGTTTTTTAGGGACACAGAAACTGTATGAACACAGCTGCAGGTCCTTATTTGACAGGCGTATGGCCACCAAGTACTGACCGTGTGTATTTGGGGCCACTTACCCACACTGCACAAACAAATCTCTCAGAACCCATGCAAATGAGCCCTTAATTTTTTATTTAAAAAAATATATATATTTTTACAATGATGAAGGCTTGGGTGAAATTTCAGGGGTCTAAACCCCTGACATCTCACCTTTGTAACATAAAAATACATTTAGGACACCGATTCTTCAATTCCTTTTTTTGCAGCCTCACTCCAGATGAATGAACAGGAGACAGAGGCTCATGTTCATTCATAAATTGAAGCATAGTAAAGACCATTTACTATGCTTCAGGTATTAATGGAAACATAAGTGATCTGTACCAGTTACTCACTGTCTTCTTTCACTGAAGGAAGGGGCCAGGAAATTACATATTTACAGGCCCCTTCCTTTACTCTCCCCTGCCTTTACTCTCCTTCCTGAACATTCCCTTGTGTACCTGCAGCAGCTGGAAGGAGAAGGAACCTGGGGCAGCGATTTGGTGAGGTACACAGTAGGGGGGGACCAGATGTAGGCAGAACGGGGAGAGGGGTTTGATGCAGCGGAGGGGAGATGGCAATTACAGGAATGGTGCCCTGTGTGTGTCTCCCTGCAGCAGCTGCAGGAGACAAACACAGGGCATTGTTCCTGTAATTGCCCCCCTGCATCAATCCCTCTCCATGTCCTGCCCAAATCTGCTTTCCATGGTGTCTGGGCCCCCCTGTGTGCCAGGGCCCCCTACAGGAGGATAGTGGTACCTCCTTATCAGCGGCCATATCCAAAACTGTGCTAATGCACGCAGGGGGAGAGGACATCAAGGAGTCCAGGATGTTGAGCTCACAATCACTTCAGATCACCACTACGATGTTACACTGTGCACCTAACAAAAGCATTCATGTTTCCAGAGTTCTTATATAGGACAGTTGTCTGTGTGCATCTCCTTGCAGGATCATACCAACATATGAATAAAACAACAACCAATAATTCACCTAGCTATTCTAAGTAATTGCAATGATATTTACAGTTTTACTAACACTTAGTAACTGGTATTTTCTATCTTATTCTGGTTGTCTCTGTCAGTGTTTGTGTCAGAATTGTACATCATATTTATCCTTTCTGGGTTTGTGTCAGGCCTTGGTAACATAACTGCCTTTTTCATAGACATGGGAACCCTGGAGTCTTTGAATTATTGTCCCTCAGAATGGCTAAACCCTGGGTGCTTGGCTGAACATAAAATGTGGGTAATTTTTAGTTTCTGCAATGTTCATGGTGAAATCACAGAAATAGAAGAATGGTGGAAAGGAAACTTGGCTTTCCTACTTTGAACCCACTGTTGACCACTTCTCTTGTACGCTATTTGGAAACTTTGAACCAATTGCATTCACACCACGAGCAGTGTCTAAATAGCTGAGGCCTGGTAGGTACGGATCTGCCTTAACAATTTGTCATTCAAGATAAAGATCACTCCGTTGAAACTTTCAATCTTGGGAAGGCTTTGCAAGTCTTCTATAGCTTCTGGATTTCCCCACCTGGCGATGTGAACAGCTCTCTTTTAGCTGGATGAGAAGCTAGATGCTGAGCAAAGAGACGTGGTTTCATATAATTGTGTCTTATGATCTAGCCTTGAATGTAGCGTTAAGAGCAGTCAAGTTTTTTTACTCTTGCAGAGACTTCTGTATATTGCTACCTGGTATTAGATAAGATAATTTTTCTGAGAGTCTCTTATATCTTTCATGAGCAGAACCTGTCCTGTTAGGTCTTGGCCACCGTGCTGCTGCTCAGTTTCAGGGTCTTGGCAATCTTCTTATAGCCTAGGCCAGGGGTGGGCAATCTCGGCCCTCCAGCTGTGGTGAAACTGCAAATCCCATCATGCCTCTGCCTCTAGGAGTCATGCCTGTGATTGTCAGGGTCTTGCAATGTCTCATGGGACTTGTAGTTTCAAAACAGCTGGAGGGCCGAGATTGCCCTCGCCTGGCCTAGGCCATCTTTATGTAAAGCAAAAATTATTTTTTTCAGATCCTCAGAGTTCTTTGCCATGAGGTGCCATGTTGAACTTCCAGTAACCAGTATGAGAGAGTGAGAGCGATAACACCTAATTTAACATACTTGTTCCCCATTTACACCTGACATCTTGTAACACTAACAATTCACATGACACAGGGGTGGCCAATTGGACTCAATTTGGACATTTTCACTTAGGGGTGTACTCACTTTTGTTGCCAGCGGTTTAGACATTAATGGCTGTGTTGAGTTATTTTGAGGGGACAGCAAATTGACACTGTTATACAAGCTGTACACGCACTACTTTACATTGTAGCAAAGTGTCATTTCTTCAGTGTTGTCACATGAAAAGATATAATAAGATATTTACAAATATGTAGCAAATTAAGTCAGAAATTTGATTTTGCATTCTAGATCCAGCTTAGCAACTCAGAATGTTGGATCAGTATGACAACCATTCTGATTATAACCAACACAACTAGAAATTTCAAAACATACTGTATAATAAGCCTCCATACATCTCTTAACAGGTTTCCTTTAAAAGACCACAATTCTGTCCTAGCTTTTTTAGATTTAGAAATTTGCCAGTACATCAGTAGGGATTTGGCAAACTGAGAGTTTTAGGGCTGACAAAATTTCAACAAACAAAAAAAAAAAAGATTTGGTAAAATTCAGCGAAGCCAAAGAAGGTGACATGAAGATGATCTTGGTAGTTTTTAAGGACGCTATGGGCTTTTAAAAGGTTTTGGAGGGTTGGTGATCATCCTTTTAACTATGCTGGACCTGTTTTTGCGCCAAAAATGGTCTGTCTTTACCTAGAAACATGAAGATAAATAACGAGGAACAGAAATTTTGTATTTTCATGTCATCTGTTTTTGCAGGTATATACAGTGCCTTAAAAAGTATTCATACCATTTGAATTTTTCCACATTTTGTCATGTTACAACAAAAATGTATGTATTATTTGGGGATTTTATGGGCTTTTGGGGCATAGATGTTGAGACGGAAAATAGACACTCCAAAAAAGGTTTAGCTCTGTGGTACTCAGCAATAATGGGGTACGTACTTTACATGGACCATATGAAAGGTCTCTCACCATGCTTTATATATACAGGTATATATATAGCATTGTGAAAGACCTTTAATATGGTCCATGTAAAGTACGTACACCATTCTTGAGAGCCCATGGAGCGGAGCCTTTATTGGAGTGTCTATTTTCCTTGTCAACATCTAAGCCCTGAAACCCCAACACACACACAAGTGCAAATGCAAGCAGATAAAATTTGTAAGACCACCACTTCCAAGTTCCAAGGCGTAAAAATCGCAGCAGACACAATGGCAGCAGCACAAGTGAAATAGTTGTAAAAGTTTGTTATCACACATACAGAATAGTAGCAGAGAATTGGAAGACCTCTGCATGATCACATAACCCCCCATCCTACCCATACAATTATACAACTGTACGGATTACATTTATAGATAATATACAGGATGAGGACGAATTGGCAGGAGGAGGTCTTGTCCCCAACTACGCTGGTTCAGGTATGAAAACATTTTATAGACAAATTCTAATAAGCAACCCGATAGCAGCAACTAAATTACCAGTTTGGACAAATGTAAGTATGCATATCTCATAAATGGGTTGCTGCTGTGGAAGCTTAGATTGCTGTAGTAATAGGTGTAGGTGCAGAAAGCATCCTCATACTCAAGAACATAGGCAGAGTAGGGGAACTATAGCATTGGCCTTGGTTTTCTTCTCAGTTTATAGATGTATTTGTTAGCACCTCTTTTGGTCCCAGACAAGCACAAGAATATGAAGCACCGAAGTGCTGGCCTACAATGGAAAAAAATGTTTACAATCTCTTTTAGATCTCCCAACAACTACAGTATATATTTTAAGGGCTTACTTGATTAGATATAGACTGAATTGATCATTTAGGTAGGTCCTCATATTACACAGTTTTGGTAAATTGTCAAATTTTGGTTTAGCGTATGTTTAGATTGTAACATGTTTGATGACTGCTGGTGGTACTACCCTCATACTCTGCTTGTCTAAGTTTGTTAGTTCATTTTGACACAAAGGCCTATAGTCTAGCTTTCTGAAAGGAAAACAAACCAAAAGATCAGACAAACATGGTTTTGTTGTCCTCTCCTCTTACTTTCACAGTAGATTTTTACTTAAAATGTGCTAGGTGTAGGTCATGTTAGCTTACAATTTTTTTTTCTATATTAATTAATATGTGCTCTGCCTTCTAGAGAGCCATAAAAGGTTTCGGTAGAAAAATACTTCTAAAATGTCTGCTAATTCACTTAAGTGCACCTGGACCAAAGATGATTCCAAATAATGTCTTGCAGAAACAAAACCTACCTAATGGAGCAATAAAATTTGGAACATTGGCATTGTCAGGGTGAAGAGTGAACTGCCAGTTCTTTTAATAGGATTTGACAGGGCAGATGTTGCAAACAGTGGCTCAGACCAACATACAGCCAGCATGTTTGTAAAGTAACGAGTACATAATCTAGCCAGACATATTTATTTTGCCATGCAACAATGTGACAAAATATTTGGCTACTAATATATACACAGGGGTAGCTCAATACCTATATTATATTTTCCATGCTCACTTGATGAATTTATTGTAGGGGAGTCAACAATGCTCAGCTTCAGATATTTAAGGAAAAAAAATAAAATTACTTTTATTGAGAAATGGTACTTGAATCTGGCAGACTGATACTTCATTCATGGCCACAACTGGAACAATGTGCTATATAGTTTAGCAAATATTAAGAATCAATGTTCCTTCTGTTTCCAGGCAATTTGTTCAAGTGTGTTACATCTAATATGTAACTTTTACTGGAGAAATCCTGCCCAAACTGTCCAAAATGTGTTTTCAGTGAAATTAACTGAGCCAAAGTGAAAGCCAAAATGCTTGAAAGGACAGGTAGGTTCAGTGTTGGGCCTCGAACCAAAGTTAATCGTACAGCTTCTATCTCCAGTCCCCAAAATGATGTTCATACATTGTATGCCTTTGAATGCATAAGTGACTTTCAGTTTTACGTTTTTAAAACTGTATAATGGTCAATTGGATGTAATTATTTCGATTTCACAGTGGTGGCATTTATGATAGATGCAAACTGCATTCTTGTTATATAGAGATACTGTATGTACATTGTATTTTTTTTGTGGGGGTTGATGTAGATGTAGTTGCAACCATTGTTGTTGGTAGCCATAGCAAGTTTTATTACAATGGGAGTGTGCAACATCAAGACTACAGTAGGCCAAAGGGAAATCAGAGGACATCAGAAGCTGAATCTAAGAGAATTTACTAAGAGATTTTACAGGAAAGAGTGCAACCCTTCTTTACTCAACTCCTCCATTATATTATCTTCCTTTTTTACCTAATGTGGTCTTCTCAACCCAACCGACACATGATCTCCAGATTCATCATCGCTCTTATCCACACCAGACACTTAATCAGAAATATCTTACTATTTGTAGCATGCTCCTTGTCTGATCAAAATGAAGAAGGTTTTCTAGTACTGTAATTTCAGTTCTGGGGTTGCAAAGTTAAGCAAACCCACCAATCCACAAAGTCAGATGGCTCATCATGTTCAAGGGGCCTGGGAGTATGAAATAACATACAAGAAAATGTCAAAGTCATAGAATTGAAAAGCTATTTTTATTTAAGTAATGAGTTCATTGTAATCCCTTTTATAAAGGGATTGCTTTGATAGTCATGTACATGTATGCAGCTTCTGGGTAATGAGCCCTCCTATAACGCAAAAAAAAAATATATTATTATTCCTAAAAAAAATGTTTGTTACAACAACCAGTACAGATAGGCAAATGTTGTGGGCACTGTGGAAAAATATCACATTTGAGACATTTGGGATGGACTTGAGAGAGTGATAAACTATCCAGACAAACACAGTGTTCTAACAGAGTGCCACAAGAAGGTAAAGTAGGAAGATTTAAAAATATATTTTATTATTTAATTTAATTGTCAGATAGAGTTGGTGTCAGTGTGTTTTAGCAAAATGCACATTATTATTTCTGGGCCCCTTTATGTGTACAAAAAGCAAATAATATACACATATGTGATATTGCTGCAAATGTTAGAAACGGGAAAAATTATTTTGGCTTGTTTTTTAGTGGTAGGTTATTGTAATAGCAAGAAATATACAGCTAAATTGATATTTTTTTTACTATTTTATTTATTTATCTATAATATTTTGTGCTGGCTTTAATTTGATAAGAAAGAAATCAGGTGATATCCCATACCAGTTACATCAAATGAAAGTCCATTTTGTCCTGGAAAAAAAAAAACAATAATTCACCTAGAGACACTTAAAAGTTGTGATGATATGTACAATTTGACTAATACATGTTAAAGTTGCAAAGCTGTGTTCAGGCCTTAAGATCTGTTTTACCCTCCATCATAAAGGGGTTAAAGGGTTAGTAAAGGTTTGTTTTTAAGAAAAATAACAAACATGTCATACTTACCTCCACTGTGCAGTTCGTTTTGCACAGAGTGGCCCCAATCCTCGTCTTCTGGGGTCCCTCAGTGGCTGTCTCGGCTCCTCCCTGCAAGAGCTAACCCCTTTCTGGGAAGCGCTCTCTCAAGGGGGTTAGCTTGAGGGTGTGCTCCCGTGTGATACAGTGCTGGTTGTAGCAGCCAAGTGTATCACTCTGCCCCGCGCCCGGCACACAGCATCATTGATTTGATTGACAGCTGCGGGAGCCAATGGCTGCGCTGCTATGAATCATCCAATGAAGAGCCGAGAACAGCAGAGGAGAATGGGCCGAGAAGGCAGTGTGTTCACGATGCAGGACTTTCGAGGGCTCAGGTAAGTAAACAGAGGGGCTGGGGGGCTTGTAAGCATCGGATATTTTTTCACTTTAATTCATAGAATGCATTAAGGTGAAAAAAACGGAAAGCTTTACAACCCCTTTAAGCTATAGGTGTTACAGAACAATAAGATTCCCCACACTGTAAAAAATATTGTGCTGGGACTACTCAAAAAAATTGAGGCAACTATTTACATCAGCTTTTCAAGTACTGTCAACTAAACTTATTTTTTTCTCACTCATTAGACTTTTCATATTTTCAACTTTGTTGTTTTAACCTCTTCCATACCGGGCAGTTATACACACTTCCATACCAGGCCTATTCTGGCACTTCTCTCCTACATGTACAAATCATAATTTTTTTGCTAGAAAATTACGCAGAACCCCCAAACATTATATATGTTTTTTTAGCAGACACCCTAGGGAATAAAACGACGGTCATTGAAACCTTTTAACTTGCACGGTATTTGCGCAATAATTTTTCAAACGCCTTTTTTTGGGGAAAAAAATTGTTTCATGAATTAAAAAAATTTAAAAACAGTAAAGTTAGCCCAATTTTTTTGTAAAATATGAAATATGATGTTACACCGAGTAAATAGATACCTAACATGTCACGCTTTAAAATTGCGCACACTCATGGAATGGCGCCAAACTTTGGTACTTAAAAATCTCCATAGGCAACGATTTGAAATTTTTTACAGGTTACCAGTTTAGATTTACAGAGGAGATCTAGTGCTAGAATTGTTGCTGGCACTCTAATGCATGCGGCGATACCTCACATATGTGGTTTAAACGGCGTTTACATATGTCGGCGGGACTTGCGTGTGCGTTCGCTTCTGCGCGCAAGCTACCGGGGACAGGGGCGTTAAAAAAAATAATTTTTATTTCTTTTTTTTTTATATATATTTATTTCTTTTTTTACACTTTTTTTTTTAATTTTTATTTTTTTTTATCACTTTTATTCCTATTACAAGGAATGTAAACATCCCTTGTAATAGGAATGTGTGTGACAGGTACTCTTTATGGAGAGATGCGGGGTCAATAAGACCCCACATCTCTCCTCCAGGCTGGAAAGCATGAAATCGGTGAAAAAAAATTCACCGATCTCATGCTTGTGGTTGCTTAGCAGCCGCAATTGCGGCTTTGTTTACTTACGGGGACCCGGGCGTGACGTCATCACATCGCGCCCGGGTCCTCCGACGGTCATAGAGATGACTGGTGACCATCTGGTCACCAGTCATCTCTATGCTTCCTGCGAGCGCCGGACGATTCGTTCTCCGGGCCCCCGATGGCACGGGAGAGCCCGGAGAAGCACCGGATGGCGGCGGGAGGGGGGGGATGTCCCCTCCCGCCGCCTGTAAGAACGATCTAGCGGCGGAACCGCCGCTATGATCGTTCTTACGTTGTGCAGAATCGCCGGCAGTTTAGAAGGATATCTGAATGATGCCTCTAGCTGCAGGCATCATTCAGATATCCACCCGGAAAGCCCAGGACGTCACATGACGTCCACTCTGAACGGCAGAAGTTCTTTGTGGACGTCATTTTACTATGGGCCGGTAGGGAAGTGGTTAAGTAAAGCCAACTCAATTTTTTTCAGTTTATAGATCATAGTGTTTTAAGCTAGGAATACATCCCTTTACTTGTCTGTAACTATAGGTTTAAGAAAAGCCAACTAAATTTTTCCAGTTTATAGACCATAGGTTCAAGTAAAGCCAACTACATTTTTCCAGTTTCTAGAATAGTTGAAGTTGGAAACACATACGTTAACTTATTTATTTTAATTACTTATATAGCACTGTCAATTTACGGAGTGCTTTACATATACATTGTACATTCACATCAATCCCTACCCTCAAGGAGCTTTCTAAGATCCCTAACTTACATTCGGGTTACATGCAGGTAGAGAGGTTGAGATTCAAACCAGCGACCCATTTGCTGCTAGGCAAAAGTGCTAGCCACTACACCACTGTGCTGCCCGCTTACTTAGTTTTAAGTGATATTAACTTGTAACTTACTAAATTTTTACTCAAAAGTTGGAAAAAAATATTTTCCAAATGTATTTGATATATGTTTGAAGGTTTTTATATAAAAATAATATGGTTTTTAAAAAACAGAATAGTCTCATGAAAAAGCCTTTCAAAACAAATTAACAAATTAACATTTATTATTTATAAAGTGTTAGGCCTAGTACACACGAGAGGATTTATCCGCGGATACGGTCCAGCGGACCATTTCCGCGGATAAATCCTCTCGAGGATTTCAGCGGATTTGGATCCGATGGAGTGTACTCACCATAGGATCGAAATCCGCGCCGAAATCCCCTCGCGATGACGTGTCGCGCCGTCACCACGATGATGATGCGGCGATGAGCGCGACGCTGTCATATAAGGAATTCCACGCATGCGTCGAATCATTACGACGCATGCGGGGGATCCCTTCGGACTGATTGATCCGGTGAGTCTGTACAGACCAGCGGATCAATCCGTTGGGATCGATTCAAGCAGATAGATTTGTAGACATGTCTACAAATTTTTATCTGCTCGAATTGGGAAATTTCCGCGGATAAATATCCGCAGGAATGTACACACCATAGAATCTATCCGCTGAAACCGATCCGCTGAGATTTTTCAGCGGATGGATTCTATCATGTGTACGGGGCCTAACAAATGTAATATTATTAAAGCAGAATCAAATGTAAATGTAAACATTAAAAAATAAAAAAATGCCTCTTCCTCAGCTTAGAAATCAAACTGAAACACACACATGTAGAGTATCTCTGTAAAGAACATGGAATACAGAATTTATTAACTTTTTTTAAGCCTTTTTGGAAAGTCATTTGCACTTTAACTATTTCTGCCCCGGAAGGATTTGCCCCCTTAATAGCTAGGCCATTTTTTGCGATACAACACTGCGTCGCTTTAACTGACAACTGCGCAGTTAAACTATGCGACGCTCTACTCAAACAAAAGTTACTTCCTTATTTTCAAACAAATAGAACTTTCTTTTGGTGTCATTTGATTACCTTTGCACTTTGAATTTTTTGCGCTATATACAAAAAAAGACAGACAATTTTGAAAATACATTGATTGGTTTTCGCAAACGTTATCGCATCTACAAACTATAGGATAGATTTAGGGACTTTTTTGTTTATTGTTTTTACTGGTAATGGCGGTGATTTGTGATTTTTAGCAAGACCGACATTGCAGTGGACAAATCTGACCCCAAATTGCACTTTTTGTGGACTAGTGAAATTATTACATTGCTATAAAGACGCACTGATCCATGTATAAATTACACTGGCAGGGAAGGGGTTAACACTAGGGGGCAATAAAGGGGTTTATTGTGTTCCCTGGGTGTGTTCTAACTGTAGGAGAGACATGGCAGAGATAACTGTTCCCCATCACTGGGAACAGAATATCACTGACATGTCATCTGGCAGAACAGGGATTCGCCTTGTTTACATTGGCAGATCCCCGTTCTATATGAAAAAAATACACTATACCAATATGCTTGTTTTTCCTGCCAATGCAGCATAAATATGGTATGTTTTTCTTATTTGAAATGTAATAAAGCTTTAAGTTACATAATCTAACTTTGAATGTCCAATATCTCGAAAACCAAACAAATAGAAAGTTTGTTTTTGTGCTGCAAATCAGCACAAGCACAGCTTAAAAAAATTGTATAATTGTTTTTGTAATGTAATCACATGTGGTGCAAAGTGGGAGAGGTTTCATCAACTATTTTGTGCAATATCTCTGAAACCAAAACAGCACATATGTTTGTTTTTGCAGCATTAATCGGCACAGATGCAGTGCAAACGAATGCTATCTTTGTTTTAAAATTTTAATAACATTGGGTGCAAAGTGGGTGGGGTTTTATATTAAATAATTTGAATTTGAATTCCAATATCTCAAAAACGAAACCAGCTGAAATCATTTTTGTGGCATTTTCACCCCCTTCCTGCCCAGGTCAATTTTCAGTTTTTAGCATGAATGACAATTGCGCGGTCATGCAACACTGTACCCAAATTACATTTTTAGAATATTTTTCCCACAAATAGAGCTTTCTTTTGGTAGTATTTGATCATCTCTGTGGCTTTTATTTTTTGCAATATAAACAAAAGAAGAGCAACAAGTGAAAAAAAGACACAAGGGGCCAGATTCACAGCAGAAATACTCCGGCGTATCAACTGATACGCCGGCGTATTGTCAAATTTGCCGCGTCGTATCTTGATTTGGAATCCTCAAACCAAGATACGATGGCTTTTGGCATAGATCCGACAGGCGTACGGCTTCGTACGCCTTCGGATCGTAGGTGTAATTCTCCGGCGGCCGCTAGGTGGAGTTTGCGTCGTTTTCCCGCGTTGGGTATGCAAATTAGCTGTTTACGGCGATCCACAAAGGTACGCGCATTCGTCGCATTCTCTTACGTCGTCGCTAGTCGGTTTTTCTCGTCGCAATCTTAAGCCTGCTATTTCATGGCTTAGATTTAGACCAGCCATATTAAAGTATGGCCGTCGTTCCCGCGTCGAATTCCAATTTTTATTTTTTTGCGTAAGACGTCCGGGAATACGAAAGTACATTACGCGCGTTGCCGTTCAAAAACACGTCGGGGCGCCGTAATTTCGCGCAAAGCACGGCGGGAAATTTTCACATGGAGCATGCGCAGAACGTTCAGCGCGGGAGCGAGCCTAATTTAAATGGTACATGCCCCATTTGAATTAGGCGGGCTTGCGCCGGACGGCTTTACATTACACCGCCGTAAGTTTACACGCAAGTGCTTGGTGACTCAGGCACTTGTGCTGAAAAGTTGCGGCGGTGTAATGTAAATGAGTTACGTTACGCCGCAGCGCAGGTACATGAATCTGGCCCAATATTTTTTTACGTTTTGCTATAATAAATATCCCAATTAAAAAAAAACGACTTCTTTCCTTAGTTTAGGCTGATGTGTATTCTTCTAGATATTTTTGGTAAAAAAAATCACAATAAACGTAATTGATTGGTTTGTGCAAAAGTTATAGCGCCTACAAAATGGGGGATAGATTTATGGCATTTTTATTATTATTATTCTTTTTTTTACTACTAATGGTGGCGATCTGCCATTTTTATCATGACTGTGACATTGCGGAGGACATATAAGACACTTTTGACACTATTTTGGGACCACTGACATTTATACAGAGATCAGTGCTATAAATATGCACTGATTATTGTATGAATGTCACTGGCAGGGAAGGAGTTAACACTAAGGGGTGATCAAGTGGTTAAATGTGTTAACTGAAGGGGGAGGGGACTTACTAGAGGAGGAGACCAATCAGTGTTCAAAAATCAGTGTTCCTATATACTAGAAATCTGTCTCCTCTCCCCTGACAGGACATGGATCTGTGTGTTTACACACACAGATCCACGGTCCTGCTCTGTAACAAGCAATGGTAAGTGCCTGGCGGGAAGCAGAGGACATTGCATGATGTTGCTCGGGATGGGAGATCCCATCTGCGGACATCATATGACAATGGGCGGCTAGGGAAGTGGTTAAGCTTAGAAGTTTCCCACCCTGCTTCTTGGTTGCGTTTTGCCGCATGCAATAAGTCCAAACTTTGAGTGTGCTCAAGTGAGTTGTCTCAATAGGTGTATACAACAGACTGTTCTACATTTATTATAAATATATTAATCTGAAAATAAAATAAAACATTTGGATGGTATGTTAAACAACATTTAAAGCATGTGAATGATAATTTGTTCAATGTTCACCTTTTAATGGCATTGCATGGCTTTGTAGTGACTTGGACAAATTCTTGTCACTGGTACTCTTTCATCCTGATGGGCCTCAAACGTATGGAAATGTCCTTGTGCAGGCTTTCAAAGTTCCAAAGATGTCAAACTCTTTAAAATATACAGCATCAAAACTTGGGCGCTTGCACATATGGCAAACATTTGTATCCCGCAATTTCAGTCAAATGAAAAGATTATTCTTTTAAGTAAATGTAACTCAATTCGAATATGGAAATGCACATACCTTAAAAGTTGTCGAGATTACTCAATATTATACATTATTTTTGTAAATGTAAAAGGTTTGTTTTAAGAACTATTGAAAAATAAGTAAGGTACTTAAAATATCAAAGTATGTAGGCAGAGCTGCTTGAATGGGGAAACATTGCATAGCCCACCATGGATCTAGCAGAGGACAGATAATGTATTGAATCTCTGGGATGGATCACTATCAACCTCTCAAAAAGAAGAGCTTGATCCTAAACTGTCTGGTCAGGAGAAAGACCTTAAATCTTACCTCAATCAACACTAAGTCACTCAACTAACTTGAGTGAGAGCAAGGCCTACTTGGGGGAGAAAGTAACAAGTTGCTCCTGCACAGCCCAGTACTCTAGTGAGTGCTGGAGGGGCAGAGCAGTCTCTGGCTGGCTCTGCAGTCTGAAGCCTGAGAGCCGAATGATCAGCGGTGTTTGATCACTCAGTTCTCGGTCTGGAGCCAGAGGGAGACAAATGTAGCATCGGACCAAGCATCCACCTAGGTGAGTATAATTTAGTTTTTTTCAGGAATCTCATACTTCTCTTTTAAACTGTAAGTACTTTATGATTTGATCTGGTACCTTGAAAGTCCCTTAATATTTCTCTCCTATACATTGCTTACACTCGGTCCATTTAGACCCTTTATTGCAATCAGTACTTCTCCCAATTAAGCACCTATAGCCCTCTGTAAACAGCAGACATTATTTACAATAGAGGAGAAATTAGGGAATGTGAATAAGTGCCTAACGTTTGCTTACTAGTAGGATAGAAGATTCCATAAAACTCATATACAATATTTTATATTTACATGAAAATGTTTTTGAATTTTTTTGTCCTGACCCCAATTTTATAATCCCTTTTATAAAATAAAAACTTTAAAAAAGGTTTGTGTTTAAAATATCTCATTGAGGATCGCTGTGTTCTAATGTAGAACACCATAAAGCAGATTGATATGGGTCCAAATGAAATAAATATTGTCTTCACCTCCAGGTATTACATCACAGAAATACCATAGCATGAGATATGAATGTGGATGGAATTTACTAGCACTGAGTGAATGATTTAAAAGGATGGCTAAACATGTTCCAGCATTTTGATTTTACTATTTCCTGTCTCAAGTCAAAGTGTAGTAAATCCACTGAAAAGCACATGAAAAAAAAACCTGTAGATTCTTCACCAGAAAATAATATGATGCTTTGAATCAACATAATAGCAAGGCAAAATATTATATAATGATCTAAAACTATAGAGAGATAAATATTCAGTAGGTTAATATGATTTAACCTTGGATTTATTTTGGGAACTAGTATGCTTATAAAAGCTTGTAATAACATTGCGTACTCCAGAAAAATAAAATAAAACCAACTATACTGTATATTTCTTCTCCTCTGGGTGTTACAGATTGTGTACACTGTGGATACTATGACTCAGGGGCTCATATCAATTGATTTGAAAAGTTGCAGGCCTGGAGCATATTTAAACACACCCAAATACTGATGGTAAAAGGGTCTAAGCAGCCAGATGTGCTGAAATATTTATGATCCCCTACAGATTGCGGAACAAGTGTCATACGTAAACTAGATTGGCTTCATTTTGTGTATGCTGTAATTCAGGGACAGCATACAGCTGAGATGGTTCCATTATGGATTTATGTTTCTTAGATTTTTCACTCTAAATCTGCTTCAAAATGTTTAGTTTGTACTTTAAAGATTCACTCCTGTCAGACATAAATATTGATGTCATTAAAAACTTAAGTTTGGCCAAAAATATTTTTTTTGTTTCAGATGCAGTGAGTAGGGATGAGCTTCGTATTCGAGTCGAACGTCGTATGTTCGATCGTTCGTCGAATTACGAACGTTTTGGGTTGTTCGCTCCAAATTCGAGTGGTGTTTCACGGCCCATAATTCACTGCGGCATCGTAGTGCATTGCTGGCTGATGATTGGCCAAACATGCACTATGACCCGCATGCTTGGCCAATCACAGCTTGCAAAAAACGGAGAGCCATAATTGGCCAAAGCCAGGGTGGCTTTGGCCAATTATGGCTCAGGGGGTTTAGTACATGCCCCACAATATAAAAGGCCGCCTGCAGGTCGGCCTTGTGTAGTGTGTTGCGGTGGTTAAGAGAGAGAAGACAGAGAGAGAGTGTCATTTGTAGTAGGTAGATAGAGCAGGCAGGCAGGCAAGTCAGTTAAAGTTACAGTGTGTAGAGGATATACAGTATATGCATCCCAGTTGTTGTATATATATTTATACACTGTATAGTTTAGCTAGATCCGCTCTTCCTAATTTACTGACAGGCAGGCAGGTGATTGTGCTAGCTGCAGTATTCTTACGTGGTGAGACCAGTGTGCACCTAAAGCTATGTGGTGTGTACTGCCTGTGTTATTAATTTGCAAATAAGTATCATCTGCTCATTTTTTGGGGATGTCTGCACCCCTGATAGTGACAACATTTGTGAGGTGTCTTCACCCTTTCTAATTCAAATTCATTGACTTCCTGTCACATAGCCAAACAGGAAGTGAGGGTAAAACCTTACTAATATCTTTTCTTGGGGACACAGAGATCAATCTAAATAGTTTCCCATTATGTAAATTGCACTCTAGCATTTTGCTGTGTACACCCCATATTATTAGGGATCTTGGACTTTGGGGTCCATTTACTAAAGGCAAATCCACTTTGCACTACAAGTGGACAAGCAAGGAAGAAAACGAAAAAACTTTGCTTCTACAGGATTGGATGTTAAAACCATCAGTGCTTCCTCACTGATTTTCAGCGACTACGCTTGTACTGCAGAGTGGCTTTGCCTTTACTAAACCCAAAACTAACTAATCATTTGGGGTGTACACAGCAGTGCTGGAGTGCAATTTGCTTAATGGGGACACTAGTTAGATTGACCTGTGTCCCCAAAAAAAGACACTGGTAGGGTTTTAACCTCACTTCCTGTTCAGCTGTGTGACAGGAAGTGAAGCCAATTTTAAGAAAAGGGACACAAAGCTCAACCCAAAAAAACACAAGCAGGGGTTCTAACACTCACTTGACTTCCCTCAAACACCCACAATTCAAATAGGATTGCCTTCCGCTAGATTTAAGCACAGTGCTGTAAATCAGCACTTCAAGCCTGTCCGCTAACACACACCCCCCCACCCCCCAACAGGCCATGTTTGCAGGTTTTCCTTCATCTTGCACATGTGCTTTAAAAGACAGTCTGGACAGCAATTCTTGATAAGATAAATCCACAAAACATGTCCTGTCGGGGGTACTTGAGGACCACTGCAGTAAAAAGGAAATTCTTACCGCTCTGTCTTTCGTTTCCTGGTGAATAAACATGGAAGCAAACATTTCATGATTACACACCAGGAAAGAAGCTTACAGACAAAAATCACACCTGATTGTTTAGGCCCAAACTATTGCAGCTGCAGCTGTCAAAATCTGTAGCATGAAAAAGTAACAAAAAACAAACTTCAAAATTTGAAAGTAATTTTATTGGTCAACAAAACAAGGAAAGCAAAACAAAAAAATTCAACATAAAAACGCAAACAAATATAAAAACTAAAAATATACATTTGATACAGTAAACAGCATATGGTTTATGCTTTGGAAATAGCAGGATAGACCTACAGACATGATTTGAACATTAGTCAAAACATCTTGAGAAAACTTTAGCAAAATAAGGCACCATAGACAAATAAATCAAAGTGTACATCAGTAAAAAACATACATTGCCAACAAAAACCTTGTTTAAAAACATATCTGTTTAGCAAAGACATTCTTGCCAGCCATCCCCACACACAACCTGCCCTCTTTCAGGGCAGCTGACAACTGCTATAAACATGCTTTATATAACATGTGTGCTAATCAAGCAATTGAAAACACATGGAGAAAGTTCAGTCTCTCTCCTCATTGGGTGCATGCTCAGACACATCCAAGTGATTTTCAGCCACAAAAAGCAACATCGAAATTTCTAAGTGTCTGAGCATGCTCAGATCAGCAGACATGCAGAAACATAAGCAAAGCTGCAATCGCGGCTGAAAGGATGAGATATGTGTTTTTTTCCCCTGAACTCATGCTTTCCAGCCTGAAGGGGAGGTCTTATTGAATTATTACGTAAAAAAATAAATAATAATAATTAAAAGGCCCCTGTCCCTAGTAGCTTGCACTCAGAAGCAAACATGCATGTAAGTCCCGCCCACATATATAAACACAGTTCAAACCACACATGTGAGGTATTGACGCGTGCGTTAGAGCAAGAGCAATACTTTTAGCACTAGACCTCCTCTGTAACTCTAAACTGGTAACCTGTAAAAAAAAGTGTCGCCTATGGAGATTTTAAAGTCCTGAAGTTTGGCGCCATTCCATGAGTGTGTGCAATATTAAAGCGTGACAAGTTAGGTTTCTATTTACTCTGTGTAACATCATCTTTCACATTATCACAACAAATTGGGCTAACTTTACTGTTTTGTTATTTTTTAACCACTTGAGCCCCGGACCATATTGCTGGTCAATGACCAGGCCAGTTTTTGCGATTCGGCACTGCGTCGCTTTAACTGACAATTGCGCGGTCGTGCGACGTGGCTCCCAAACAAAATTGGCGACCTTTTTTTCCCACAAAGAGAGCTTTCTTTTGGTGGTATTTGATCACCTCTGCGTTTTTTTTTTGAGCTATAAACAAAAATAAAGCGACAATTTAAAAAAATAAAGAATATTTTTGACTTTTTGCTATAATAAATATCCCCAAAAATATATATACAAAAAACGTTTTTTTCCCTCAGTTTATGCCGATACGTATTCTTCGACATCTTTTTGGTTCCCAAAAATCGCAATAAGCGTTTCTTGATTGGTTTGCGCAAAAGTTATAGCGTCTACAAAATAGGGGTTATTTTTATGGCATTTTTATTAATATTTTTTTTTACTAGTAATGGCGGCGATCAGCGATTTTTATTGGTACTGCAACATTATGGCGGACACATCGGACACTTTTGACACATTTTTGGGACCATTGGCATTTTTAGAGCGATCAGTGCTATAAAAATGCCACTGGCAGGGAAGAGGTTAACACTAGGGGCGAGGGAGGGGTTAAATATGTTCCCTGGGTGTGTTCTAACTGAAGGGGAGCTGGGACTGACATGGGTAAAGATCGCTGTTCATGAAGGCGACAGTGAGCATGAAGGGGAACTCCAGACCAAATAAAAAAAAAACCTGGGTTCCTCTTTAGGTGCATACCAGGCTCTTAGGCTTGGTCTGGAACGTAAGGGGTTAAACCCGAGCCGAAAACCAGCGTGGGGTTCCCACGGGGGAGACAGGCAGAAGAGGGAACAGAGAAGAAAGCGGAGAGAAAGCCCTGGGCTCCGCGGAGGAGCCAGGCAGAAGAGGCAACGCCAAGACAGCAGAGAAAATACCGGGGAGTTGGTGCACCCCCAGCAGAAAACGAGGAAGACCGTGGCCCCGGCGGAAGGCACCGTAGAAGACCAGGGGAAGGCGCCCTCCCCCGGCAGAAATCGGCGAATCCCGGATGCCCCCCCCTAATTCAAAAGAGCTTAAAGGGAGAATATGGCGAAGGAAGGCCAGGGCCCCGGCAGAAGAGAGAAGACCGGGAGAGAAGACACCCCCCTTCTAAAAGAGCTTAAAGAAGAAAGGGGGGGCCCAGGAGCTGACTAATAAATTATTTTAAAAACATGTGTGGTGTTTTTTTTTTACTTTACATTTTTCCCCCAGGTGAATGAGTAGGGGTACGATGTACCCCATACTCATTCACATAGGGTGGGGTGCCGGCATCTGCGGGCCATCTTATTAAAGGGGTCTCCCAGATTCTGATAAGCCCCCGCCCGCATACCCCGACAACCAATAGCAAGGGTTGTCGGGAAGAGGCTCTTGTCCCTATCGACATGGGGACAAGAGTGCTTTGGGGTGGGGGGCAGTCCCATTACTAGTAAAAAAATAATAAAAAAAAATAATTCTGTCCCCTATTTTGTAGGCGATATATCTTCGCTTATTGCGATTTTTTTTTTACCAAAAATATGTAGAAGAATACGTATCGGCCTAGACTGAGAAAAAAAAATATTATTTTTTTAAAAAATTGGGCTATTTATTATAGCAACAAGTAAAAAATATTGTATTTTTTTCAAAATTTTCGCGCTTTTTTGTTTATAGCGCAAAAAATAAAAACCACAGAGGTGATCAAATACCACCAAAAGAAAGCTCTACTTGTGGGGAAAAAAGGACATCAATTTTGTTTAAAATATGAAGCTTTTTAACACTTTTTTTAACATTGAAGTGAATGAGAGCATGCTTCAAATCCTTAAAATCTGCTTCCGCTCCCAAAAGTTTAAGCACCTTCATACTTTCACCTACAGACGGCAATTTTTCATTTCAAATAGAATAAATTGATGGCACCATGGGAAAATGCATACACTACAGACTCAGGGTTGTAAAAAACAAAGGGCCAGATCCACAGCCAGGCGGCGCAGCGGAACGTAACCTATTTAGGTTACACCGCCGCAAATTTTCGGGCAAAGTGCCCCGATCCACAAAGCACTTACCTTGAAATTTGCGGCGGTGTATCCTAAATCCGTCCGGCGCAAGGCGGGCCAATTCAAATGGGGCGAGTCCCATTTAAATTAGGCGCGCTCCCGCGCCGGACGTACTGCGCATGCTCCCGACGCTATTTTCCCGACGTGCTTTGCGTTACGTTACGTTGCGCCTAGTTTTGTGAATCGCGACGTGTAAAAAAGAGATGCAGCGGTAAAAAAATTTGAAAGCGACGCGGGAAAGAAGGGTATACTTTTACATGGTGTACTAAGTTTACACTTTGTAAAAGCAGCCCTAATTTTGCGACGGCAAACTAACACTTACATCGACTGGATCTCCGTAAGTGCTAATTTGCATACCCGACGCTGGATTACGACGAGAAATGCCCCCAGCGGCGGCCGCGGTACTGCATCCTAAGATCCGACAGTGTAAAACTATTACACCTGACGGATCTTAGGGATATCTATGCGTAACTGATTCTATGAATCAGTCGCATAGATAGAAACAGGGATACGACGGCGTATCAGCAGATACGCCTGCATATCCCTTTTGTGGATCTGGCCCAAAGTTTTTTAAAAATGTCATTTAAAACAATCGTGTGTGGGCTTCAGAGCATTTTTTGGGGTTCTGAAAAACGACAAAAAAAATTCGAACATGCTCTATTTTTTCACAACGTTTTAAACAATGTCGTTTTTCGGGTTGTAAAAAATTTATCGTGTGTGGGCTTTAACGACGTAAAAAACCTGCGCATGCTCAGAAGCAAGTTATGAGACGGGAGCACTCGTTCTGGTAAAACTACCGTTCATAATGGAGCAAGCACATTCATCACGCTTTAACAGACAGAAAAGCGCGAATCGTCTTTTACTAACATGAAATCAGCAAAAGCAGCCCCAAGGGTGGCGTCATCCGCATTGAACTTTCCCTTTATAGTGCCGTCGTAGGTGTTGTATGTCACCGCGCTTTGCCAGAGCATTTTTTTTCACGATCATGTGTGGGCAACTTCATTTTAATGATGAAGTTGAAACAAACGCAGAGGTGATCAAATACTACCAAAAGAAAGCTCTATTTGTGGTGTCTGTGCTAGGTGTATGGCTCTTTATGGTTTATGAATACTTTTTCAAGGCACTATATAGGCATAATTTTGAGCTTGCTCTTTAATTAATTTTGCCTGTTAATATAGCAGACTGCTGTGGTTACTTATAGGATGGTTTCAAGTCCAAGATACAATATTTGGTATTGTGTCCAAAATCCAAAATCTGAGAGCCCCAATTGATAGGGTGCAAATAAATATACCAAATGTTAATATAATTGGTGTGTATTGTAATGGGTTCAACTCAGTGGGGGCTGGTGCTCAATATTTTTTTTTTTTGGGGGGGGGGGGCCACTGACTCAACTCACAAGTCATTGTGGATGTATAGGAATGTTTGAGAAGTTCACACATGATATAGCTTGTGAGGTTAATGCTTCAATGTTTAGAAATTTAATGGAACAAATAATTAATTCACATTAATTCGCATTTGAAAGTCTTTTCTTCTCCTTCTTTTATAGGCAACAGTCACAGTGAAACAAATTCTAACTAAGGTCTAAGATAACCCAGGAAAAGATTAATTAGGAGTGATCAACTTAACATCTCATGATCTATTCAGTGATAAAATAGAGGTTATTCAAACAAGATCTTATTTTTTTCACTTCCAAGATCTAAACAAATTTGTAGTAGTAAACTTGTAGTAAACTTGTTTTCTCACAATTTCATAATTCGCTCTTTCGTGATCAGAGATTTTTTAACCTTATTTGCTCAGGGCAAATTTAGCAGTGTTAGTTAAGTTGAGAATGATTCTGACAAATTTTTCTGATTGACAGCAGGTCGAAATTATAGGAACAGCATTCAGTTGCTCATTCCTAGATCACTTTTGAAAGGGTAAATAATGTTCTTGTGGCAAGTAGCATTTTACATTTGGACCTTTAATGTTATATTGCAATTGCAAAGGGGTAAATCCTCTATGATAAAAATTGTAATTCATTACTCCAACAATGTAAACAACAATATAAACAAATAAATGTAAATCTAGAAACTGTTTAGATCTTCAAATCCTTGCAATACAAGTTACAAAGAAACACAACCATGTATACAGCATCAAGCTTAATTAAATATACAGGGGCAGATCCACGTAGCGTGGCGCATTCCTCCGTCGGGCGTAGCGTATCTCTGATACGCTACCCTGCCATAACTTACAGTTTTTTTTGTTGTATCCTGAAAGAATTTCCGCCGTAAGTTACAGCGGCGTAGCGTAACTTAGGCGGCGTAAGGGCGCGCAATTCAAATGGATGTGATGGGGGCGTGTTTTATGTAAATACGTCTTGACCCAACGTAAATGACGTTTTTTTTCAACTGCGCATGCGCCGTCCGTGGGGGTATCCCAGTGCGCATGCTCGAAATTAAACCGGAAAAAGCCAATGCTTACGACGGTGACGTCATTCTACGCAAAGCCCTATTCGCGAACGACTTACGCAAACGACGTAACATTTTCAAAATTAGACGCGGGAACGACGGCCATACTTAACATAGGATACGCCTCATATAGCAGGGGTAACTATACCCCGAAAAAAGCCTTAAAGGAAACTACGTAAAAAAATGCGACGGCCGGACGTACATTCGTGGATCGCTGTATCTAGCTAATTTGCATACTCGACGCGGAATTCGACAGAAATGCCACCTAGCGGCCAGCGTAAATATGCACTTACGACCTGACGGCGTACTAAGACGTACGCCTGTCGGATCGAGCCCAGATTCAGTCGTATCTTGTTTTGTGGATACAAAACACAGATACAACGGGGCATTTCAAAAATTACGCGGCGTATCCATAGATACACCGGCGTATCCATAGATACACCGGCGTATCTTACGCCGGCGTATCCATAGATACGCCGGCGTAATTCGTTTGTGGATCTGGCCCACAGTATATAACAAATTTAGTCCCCTTTTATGCCTATAGATCGGGAAATATTAATTTATTACAATCACTGTTCTGTCAAACAAACATTGTATTTTATATTATCTGTAATTGTTTGTATACTGATAGCCTAATGATTCTCATACATAGGAGACTTTATCTCTTTTCTCCTAGTTTTTAATGTTTATGTGACCTCAAACCCATGCAGCTTTAAAGCAGGCGTATCTTCTTGGTACATATGTTTTAAATTACAGTAATTTATTCACTTAGTGCCGATTCACACAGGGGCAGCCCGACTTACAGCGTGACTTTGCAAGGCGACTTCATCACTTGGAGTAACTTACAACACAACTTAAAGTTGCCTCCAGGACAGGCGACTTTACCTGTGGCCAATCACAAAATGATCAGCTCTGTCGGAGGGAGGGGTTTGCCTGAGTAAACTATTTTCTTTTCCTGTAAGGTTGCTTCAGTTAGGATGGAAATCCGACTTTGGAGGCAACTTCCATTGAAATCAATAGGTACAAGGGCCCAGATTCACGTAGAATCGCGGCGGCGTAACGTATCGTAGATACGTTACACCGCCGCAAGTTTTCATCGCAAGTGCCTGATTCACAAAGCACTTGCATGAAAACTTACGCTGGCGGCCTCCGGCGTAAGCCCGCGTAATTCAAAGGGGCGTGTGTCATTTAAATTAGGCGCGCTCCCGCGCCGGACCTACTGCGCATGCTCCGTTTTGGAATTCCCGCCGTGCTTTGCGCGAAGTGACGTCATTTTTTTGAACGGCGACGTGCGTAGAGTACTTTCGTATTCCCGGATGTCTTACGCAAGAACCAAATTTTTTTAAAAATTTGGACGCGGGAACGACGGCCACACTTTATACAGCACATACGTGGGCTGTGTAAAGTTAGAGCAGCAAAAACGACAACTAACTTTGCGACAGGAAACTAGACTAGCAGCGACGTAGCGAACGCGAAAAACCGTCGTGGATCGCCGTAACTACTAATTTGCATACCCGACACTGGTTTACGACGCAAACTCCCCCCAGCGGCGGCCGAGGTATTGCATCCTAAGATCCGACAGTGTAATTCAATTACACCTGTCGGATCTTAGGGCTAACTATGCGTAACTGATTCTATGAATCAGTCGCATAGTTAGGAAGACCCTAAAACAGAGATACGACGGCGTATCAGGAGATACGCCGTCGTATCTCTTTTGTGAATCTGGGCCATGTTGCCTAGAAGTCGCCTTAAAGTACTACAGGAACCTTTTCTGAAGTCGAAGCGACTTCAGTAGTGTGCATTAAGACGGCTCTCATTGACTAACATGGGATTTTTGATGTCAAACTTATAGTAAATGTTTGGGGAATATAATATTCACTGCTTTATAAATATGCCCCTTGAAGAGTAGGAGAACAATAACAATATTGTTATGCAATATACATGGAGGGAATCCAGATATGGAATTTCAAGATACACTTTATTTTAGAAAATATCAATGTATTTGATGAAAATACATATATACCAGCTTGGTTTTGGTTAGATTTTATTCTGTAAGGTGAATTGTGACCTTAAGATGGTGATATCCAGGACCTTAAATGAACAGAAGTCTATATAAGCAGAGTGCGAACATGGTTTGGTATATTCCTTTTACAAAAACTTATAGCACAAACATGTGAAAGCCCTGTTCCTTTCACAGTTTTAATATACATATAAAGTAATTAGTTTCAAACTGTGGGACATTTTCTCTATCTTCCCTCCCAGTCCAGGGACCCCTATTGACACAGATCATAATATTTATAGCGTCCTAAAATGGCTTCCAAAATATGGTGGGAACTTTGGGCCAAATTCTCAAAAGAGATACGCAGGCGGAACTGCTGTTCAGCCTGCCTATCTCTGTGCCTAACTTTGGAAACGATCCTCAAAAGGCTTTTTCCAGTTAGGCAGAAGATCTGACATGTGTAAGACACTTACACGGTCAGATCTTAGGATGCAGTACCGCATCCGCCGCTGGGGGCATTTCTCATTGAAATGCCGCTTTGAGTATGCAAATGAGGACTTAAGCAGATCCACAACGCTTTTCAGCATTGTGATTTCTGCGTAAGTTCCGATTTGCTTGCGCAAAACTAGGGCTGGTTTTACAATGTGGAAAGTTAGTCACACCATGTAAAAGCCCATTCAAGCGACGGCATTTGGTATGCATTCCCGAGGGAGAACTCCACGGCAATTTGTAAAATCAAAACCGGCATGGGTTCCCCCCCAGGAGCATACCAGGCCCTTAGGTCTGGTATGGGTTGTAAGGAGACCTCCCCTATGCCGAAAAATCGACGTAGGGGGTCCCCCTACAATCCATACCAGACCCGTATCCAAAGCACGCTACCCGGCCGGTCAGGAATGGGAGTGGGGACGAGCGAGCGCCCCCCCCCCTCCTGAGCCATGCCAGGCCGCATGCCCTCAACATGGGGGGGTTGGGTGCTCTGGGGCAGGGGGGCGCACTGCGGGCCCCCCCACCCCAGAGCACCCTGTCCCCATGTTGATGAGGACAGGACCTCTTCCCGACAACCCTGGCCATTGGTTGTCGGGGTCTGCGGGCGGGAGGCTTATCGGAATCTGGGAGCCCCCTTTAATAAGGGGGCCCCCAGATACCGGCCCCCCACCCTAAGTGAATGAGAGGAGGACCGCCTTGCGACGGAGGCACTTAAGTTACACGGCGTGTAATTTCTAGGTAAGTGCTTTGTGGATCGGGCACTTAGGTAGAAATTTTAAGGCCGTGTAACTTAACTGCTGAAATTTAAGTTAGGCTACGTTTTTGGGAATTTGGCCCTTTGTGTCAAATTAGATACAGGCTCCCCAAAGATGGGACCCAAAGCAGAGGACATAATAACCCTGAGCTAGATTCCCTCCAGTGCCAGCATCACATAGATGTTCATCTGATCACATTCTTGATGCTTTCAATAAGAAAAAAAGAAACTAGCAGGAACTAAAGAAGGGTAACTGCATAAGTCTGGCACTTTCCTCTCTACATTTTTTTGTCTTCTAAATGATTCCATATATTCTGAAGAGTCATAAAAAATTGTGGAGTGGCTCAATCTCTTCCAGGCAAGACCAACATAGCCCTATGGGATCTATCCTCAAAGGAATTGATGGACAAACGTGGAAGATGTGCTACAGGTACTTAATACAGACAGGCTGCTATTTTCAAATATCCTAATTCCTGATAAGATTTGGCAACAAAGTAACTTTCCCATACAGGCTTCCTAAATGAGCCACCACCCCATTCAATGTGGCTTAGTCATTTTCAGGCAAGAGCAACACAGCCCAGTGGGTCTTGCCCTCTAAGGAATTGAAGGGCAAATCTGGATGATGCACCACATGTTCTTGATACAGGCAGGCTGCACTCTTAAAGCATTCCACCCAATTGGTGATAGAAACATTTATGTCATTGAACTTTGATATTAATGCCAAGGCAGCTGCCATGGGCACCCTTATGCTCACACATCTGCTGATGTAGACGGTTGTTCTAACATCCTGTTTGTGATGCCAAAAAAGTGTACTCTTTTATCAGTAGAAGCATAGAAAACAGCAGTAAGTTTAACCGCTTAAGGACCGCCGCACAACTTTTTACGTCGACTGAATGGCACGGCTGCGCAAATGGGCGTACAGGTACGTCACCTTTAATTTGCCGCTGTGTGGTAGCGCGCGCACCACTGGCAGTGCGCTTGTGACCGTGCCCGCCGGACCCGCGGACTCGATGTCCGTCAGTGTCCCACGATCGGGTCACAGAGCAGAAGAATGGGGAGATGTCAGTGTAAACATAACATCTCCCCGTTCTTCCTAGTGACATGTCACTGATCATCTGTTCCCCCGTCATCGGGAACAGAGATCAGTGATGTGTCAATCGTAGCCACACCCCCTAACAGTTAGAATCACTCCCTAGGACACACTTAACTCCTTCAGCGCCCACCTACAGGTTAACCCCTTCACTGCCAGTGTAATTTTTACAGTAATCAGTGCATTTTTATAGCACTGATCGCTGTAAAAATTACAATGGTCCCAAAATGGTGTCAAAAGTGTCCGATGTGTCCACCATAATGTCGCAGTCATGATAAAAATCGCTGATCGCCGCCATTACTAGTAAAAAAAAATATGAATAAAAATGCCATAAAACTATCCCCTATTTTGTAGACGCTATAACTTTTGCTTATTTAATTTTTTTTTTACCAAAAATATGTAGAAGAATACGTATCGGCCTAAACGGAAGAAAAAATTTGCTTATTTATAATTTTTTGGGGTATATTTATTATAGCAAAAAGTAAAAAATATAGATTTTTTTTCAAAATTGTGACTCAATTTTTGTTTATAGCGCAAAAAATAAAAAAACGCAGAGGTGATCAAATACCACTAAAAGAAAGCTCTATTTGTGTGAAAAAAAGACGTCAATTTTGTTTGGGACCCACGTCGCACGATCGTGCAATTGTCAGTTAAAGCGACGCCGTACCGAATCGCAAAAAGTGGCCTGGTCTTTGGCCAGCCAAATCGTCCGGAGCTTAAGTGGTTAAAGGCTCCTGACCACACTACATAAGGATGGGTATTGGCATAATGCTGTCCCCTGAAATGGATTTCTATACAAAAGATACATTTTGTGTGACTTTTGTATGGAAACTAGACAACCAACCCTACCAAAAATCATACTACTACTTTTATGTGACTTACTGAAGAAATTTCAGATGATCAACAGAAAAATCTGGTTACATTTGGGAAAGGTATTTTTATGTGACTTACTGAAGAAATTTTGGAAGATCAACAAAAAATCTGGTTACATTTGGGAAAGGTCATAAAATATATATGACAATCAGTTTTGTTATCCTAGCTGTAAATTGAAAATATATTGAAAGCATAAAGCATTTTTCAATGTATAGCAAAGCGTAAAAATATATTTTTGACCAGATGGGACAAGACAGATTTAGGTAATATTAAAGATGTCTTTGTGCTATCAGTTCACTGCACAGCTGGTGTAAATATAAGAGTGGTGAACAATTCTCTCAGCATGGTGATTTCTAACACTTACAGGTTTTTTCTGTATAGCTTGAGCACATAATGCATTAGATGGTTCCATATGAAAGCAAATAATCACTGACATACAGTAAATGCTTTGCATTTGTTTTTTACATTTCAAAGTGTGTTGCATGGAAGGCTTGTTAAAGCACCATTGTCATAATGCAACCCTCCCATTTGACAGATGGGGATGAAATATAAAATGCAAACAGCTGAGATTTGCAATAACCCCTATTTCTGTAATAAGCATGGGGTAATAATACTGAAGGAATTACATTGGACGCAGTAACGCAACACTGAATAACCAACAGCAGCTTTATTTATAAATAATTTACTGTCCTGACTAGATCCGCTGATAACATAGAAGATGTAATAGCTGGGAACTTAACCACTTCATTACTGGGCACTTAAACCCCCTTCCTGCCCAGACTAATTTTCAGCTTTCAGCGCTGACGTATTTTGAATGACAATTGCGCGGTCATACAACACTGTACCCAAATTATATTTTTATGATTTTTTCCACACAAATAGAGATTTATTTTGGTGGTATTTGATCACCTCTGCGGTTTTTATTTTTTACTAGTAATGGCGGCGATCTGCGATTTTTGTCAGGCCTGCGGACACATCGGACACTGGCAGGGAAGGGGTTAAAACTTGGGGGCGAGGAAGGGGTTAAATGTATTCCCTGGGAGTGATTCTTACTGTGGGGGAGGGGACTGAATGGGGGAGGTGACCGATCTGTGTCCCTATGAACAAGGGACACAGCATCGGTCTCCTCTCTTCCTGACAGGACGTGGAGCTCTGTGTTAATTTACACACAGAGCTCCACGTCCCTGCTCTGTCACTGCCGATCGCGGGTAACTGGGGGACATCGCGGCCGCTAAGCACCCGCATCGGCATCTCAGCGATGCGCCAAGCAAAGTTTTTCCCCTCTGCGTGCCCCCAGCGGCGCACGCAGGGAATGCAAATAAAAGGACGTCCAGGGACGTCCACCCGGCAGTTGAGAACCGCGCTGTGGACGTCTTTCGTCTACAGCGCGGGTCTCAAGTGGTTAATGTCTTTTTCCTAGAGTCTTCTGCTAATTAATTTGAGCACCAGGTCTGCTGGAGTTCTCCCCAGCTCAGTAGTTGGTATAATGATAGTGTCACTACACTACTCGGCCAGTAACACAAGCAGAAAGTGAGAAACTGTGCTTTTTTCCTTCTCCAGTCTTCTTCTGATCACACATTGGCCAGTGGAATGAGATCTGTTCATAGAACTAGCTCAGGGATGTCCAAACTTTTTTTCAAAGAGGGACAGATTTGATGAAGTGAACGTGCGTGAGGGCCGCCCATTTTGCCTGACATTCTTTGAACCATAAAAATTTGGTCTAAGTGTGTTCATCCAAACACTAATACACTGCCCAACAAGAATTCTCTTGCCTTTGTGGCTGTGTGTGAGTAAAGAGATGAGCTTGGGCGTATTATTTAGAAATACCGTATTTATTGGTGTATAACACGCACCTTCAATTTAAGAGCGAAGTTTCAGATTTTTTTATTTTATTTTATATAAAGAACTGTGAAGCAAAAAAAGGGTCAGTGCTCATCTGCAGCCTCACAGGTGCCCATCTGCAGACCCACCATTACCAGGAATGCACTCACCATTGCCAGGAATGCACTCATTATTGCCAGGAATGCACCCACCATTGCCAGGAATGCACTCACCATTGCCAGGAATGCCTCCACCATTGCCAGGAATGCACCCACTATTGCCAGGAATGCACTCACCATTGTCAGGAATGCAGCACCATTGACAGGAATGCCGCACCTTTGCCAGGAATGCACCCACCTTAGCCAGGAATGCCGCACCATTGCCAGGTATGCACTCACCATTGCCAGGAATGCAACACCATTGCCAGGAATGCACTCACCATTGCCAGGAATGCAGCACCATTGCCAGGAATGCAGCACAATGGCCAGGAATGAAACACCATTGCCAGAAATGCACTCACCATTGCCAGGAATGCAGCACCATTGCCAGGAATGCACTCACCATTGCCAGGAATGCAGCACCGTTGCCAGGAATGCAGCACCGTTGCCAGGAATGCAGCACCATTCCCAGGAATGCACTCACCATAGCCAGGAATGCACCCACTTGCACCAAAGTTTACCTACAGGAGAATCTCCTGTTTACACGGCGGCCTCTTTAATAGAAAGTCCCGCTTCCTTCGATGGAGAGAACAGTCGTCCAATTGCAGCGCCGAAGACGGGACTTCCTATCACAGAGGCCGCCCGTAAACAGTAAATTCTCCTGTGTATGTACGGCACTCTTTCCTCCTCCTCCCTGTACTCCAAGGCATATACATCTTTGTGGCCCCGGCGCTGGGAGATCGTCGGGGGCCAGAAAAGATATATATGTCCAAACAACAAGGCGGGCCATTCAAAACCAAAACGCGGGCTGTGATTGGCCCGCGGGCTGGACTTTGGACATGCCTGAGCTAGCTGAAGGCCAGGAGTAATGTTAAGGGGTGGGCTGGAGGAAGACAGACTGACTGGGCTTCAGCTATTCTCACCATTGTCACTGTGGTGTATTGTAACCATTTCTTACTATTGCCACCCATGTATTGTATCATTGCCCATTTGTTTTCCATGTATTGTCATGATTGCCAATTTGTGTCCATGTATTGTCACAATTGCCCATTTGTAGCCTGCATTTTATCATGATTTCTTGTTTGTTGCCAAGATTTGCCAAGAAAGGCTACTTTCACATTGAGGCGCTTTACAGGCACTATAGCGCTAAAAATAGGGCCTGCAAAGCACCTGTAAAGCGACTCTCCTCTCACTCCTCGGGCTTTCACACTGGAGCGGTGCGCTGGCAGGACGCTCCAAAAAGTCCTGCAAGCAGTATCTTTGAGGCGGCGGTCGCTAAAACGTTGGTAAAGTGCCTCTAAAAATATCAGCGCTTTACTGCCGATGCCCCCAATTCCCCAGTGTAAAGGGCTCTAGGGGGACTTTCACACTGAGGCGCTTCTAAACTGGCAGTAAAACACTGAGTGCTTTTGTGGCGCTTTTGAAAAGCTATTCAGGCGCTTTTGAAGAGCTTTCCATTAATTTCAATGGAGAGAGGGTGTTTTTAAGGCACTTTTGAAGAGCTCTTCAAACATGTTCCAAAGATGCTGCTTGCAGGAGCTTTTAACCGCTGCACCAGCGCACTGCCCCAGTGTGAAAAGATTCATTGATTTTAATGAGCTTTTCAGGCTTTTTTTTTAAGCACAAAAGCACATGAAAAGTGTGAAAGGGGTCTAATACTCAATCACGTACAAGGAAAAATTGTTTTTGTATGTATATAAGTGGATGTTGGAAATCAGCAGAGCTTCACCTCCTTCACTAAGATAATGGAAAATTCCCTTGCAAAGTGAAAAGCCTATTTGCCTTTAACAAATTAACTCGTAAAAGTGCAATTTTTCAATTTTTTTATGGGGGTGTTGTTAAGGCTGGGAAGTAGCCTAGATCTGCACCTTAGTATGACTACTCTGTACATGTACAGAGTGAGCTGGAGCAGGTGTTGTATCATCACCGTAATAAGAGAATCATTGTATCCTATCCCTGGCACCCCTGTAGACATATTCAGAAATTGATCAAAATATCATTGCAGCAGACCTAATGACGGGATTCCTGAAATTTTACCTAAAGCTCTGCAGACTTCTGGGAAAAGCAGCCTTACATAAATGGAGTGAAATGAATCACATGGGTAGACAATAAGATTTCAGGAGTGTTCTTTACAAAATGAATTTACTACTTTTAAAGAAGCTCATTTGAACCTGTACTAGAAGGTACTTTAAAAAATAAATTACTAAATAAAGTGTGTGGCAAGTATATGATATGTTTTATGAATTGTTTCCAACAAAGGTGAATCTTTTAAAACTTTTTCGTACTGTATTATATTTTAACCACTTCCATACCAGCACTTTCCCCCCTTCCTGCCCAGGACAATTTTTAGCTTTCAGCGCTGTCTCACTTTGAATGACAATTGCGCGGTCATGCTACACTGTACCCAAATGACATTTTTATCATTTTCTTCCAACAAATAGAGCTCTGCGGTCTTTAGTTTTTGTACTATAGACGAAAAAAGACAGACAATTTAAAGAAATGGGCACTGATAGGCGGCACAGATAGGCAGCACTAACGGCACTGATGGGCACTACTAGGCAGCACTGATGGGCACAGATAGGTGGCACTGGATAGGTAGCATTGATGAGGAGCTACTGACAGGCATTACTGAGTGGCACTGATTGGCACTTTGATGGGGCACTGAGAGACATTACTGATAGGGCACTGATTTGCACTTTTTTGGGGCACTGATTGGCACTGTTGTGGGCACTGACAGGCATTTATTAGGGGACAGGCTGGCAGGTGTTGGGAACTGATTGGCACCTTTTGATCTATGTGCTGATTATCAGCACAGACCCCCCTCTGACAGGGAGAGCCGCCGATCTGCTCTCCCTGTCAGCGTGAACCGAGGAAAGACGTTTACTGGCACTTTCTGGTTCACGCGATGATCAGCTGTGATTGGTCACAGCTGAACAGGTGGTAAGAAGCCTCTGTCGTGGCTTCATACCACGATCGGAGTTGCTGTGTGTCAGACTGACACACAGCACCTCTGATCACCGCGCTTCGCGCCCCGCAGGCGCACACCGGCTGTAATATTCTGATTACGTCATATGACGTCCGGTCAGGATATCACAACCACTTTGCCGCCATCATTCTGCTATATGGTGGGCGGCAAGTGGTTAATTTTGAGTGATAAATAGTTATGAAGACAGATAGGTAGATTCAGAGAGATTGGCCCAACTTTGCGGCGGCGTAGCTTAGCGTGTTTAGGCTACGCTGCCGTAAGTTAGCGAGGCAAGTACTTGATTCTCAAAGTACTTGGCTGCTAAGTTATGGCGGCGTAGCCTAAAGCGAGCGGGCGTAAGGGTGCCTAATTCAAATTTGTCTGAGGGGGCGTGTTTTATGTTAATATGCTTTGACCCGACGTGATTGATATTTTTCTAAACTGCGCATGCGCCGGGCGCCTACATTTCCCAGTGTGCATTGCGGCTACGTCCGCCGCACGGGCCTATTGATTTTGACGTGGACGTAAACCACGTAAATCCCTATTCACGGACGACTTACGCAAACGACGTAAAAATTTCGAATTTCGACGCGGGAACGGCGGCCATATTTAACATTACTATTCCATCTATTTGATGGAATAACTTTAGGCCTGTAATGCGTTACGTAAATGGCGTAAATGTACTGCGGCGGCCGGGCGTACGTTCGTGAATAGGTGTATCTACTGATTTACATATTCTACCCAGACCGCAATGGAAGTGCCACCTAGCGGCCAGCCTCAATATTGCAACCTAAGATAGGCCGTCGTATCTTAGATATGTTTAAGCGTATCTCTGTTTGAGAATACACTTAAACATAGGTCGGCGCAGATTCTGAGTCTGATACGCCGGCCTAACTCTACCTGAATCTACCTATATAATTCTACATTTGGTGGTAGACATTATAGTGCATAGGTTATATTGGTTATATCAAGTTAAAACTTCAATCAAGGAGAGATTTTTTATATATATTATTGGCAAACTCTCTTAAAAAGAAGAAAAAAATAAGAGAAAAAAATAAGTTAATCACAACCAATGTTCAGATTTTCCACCCTGTTGTCCCTGTCATTATTTTGCTCAGAAATCTGCTCAGTCAGACACTTCCTCTGTTTTATATGTGACCTTACTGTATGTAACCACAGCCAACTATGTCATGGTAGCAGTCATATTTCTGTATGCATGTCTTCCCTCATACTTTCAGGATATTTTTAATAACATGTGTCTGAGCTAAAGCTTATTTTATTGCACAGAAAATGACTATGTTATTTGGAATGTACCATCCGGAGGAACTTTCATATATATTTACCATATTGCTCAGATGAAATGTTATGAATTCATCACCTTTTTTAAAAAATACAGATGCTTTATGTTTTATTTCAAGCAGCTCTTTCGCTCATCAAAAGCCAAAATATTTCATTCACTGTGGCTTTTTTGTGCATACTGGACAGTTTGGCCTCATTAAAGCTTTGTAGCTATTTTACAATGCTGCTTAATGATGAAATGATCAAAAGGAGACATCCAATGATTAAATCAACATGTGGAGACTTTATATGTTAAATCTTCAGTCTCAGCTCTTTAGTAGATGGTTTAGTTTGAAAGTTATGTTAAGGACTTGTACGCTGGACACAGCACTCTCCATCAAAAGAAAATACCTTTTAATACAAAACTATTTAATTTTGGTCTTCAAAGCAGCATATAAATATAATTCAAAGAACTGATAGAAAATCGACTCTTTCGTTTTTTTTTTGTTGTTCAACCGATCTATGTTTTAAGAGTAAACACTTAAAGGGAGGTCTGCCGCTGCCTCTATAAAATTTTAACAGGATGAAATTACATTGTTTAAAATCATTATTATGCTTTATTACCACAAGACAACAAAATAATAAGTGAAGCAACCTGGCATATGGATTTTCCAAAGATTTCATTGTTTAAGTATATGCCACATTTCTGGGGAATGAAAAGGAATCCTTTTTATTGCAATAGGCTTTGCGCTAAAGGAGGAGCTATGTATGATGCTTTTTTATTTTCACCCAGCTACAGTAGGTTTGGCAGTGCTCTGTGTTCGCCGGCCCCATATTGGCTCCAGATCCAGGTGTACTCTGAAGCCTCGTACACACGCTCGGTTTTCTCAGCAAGAACCAGCAAGAAAACTGCTGGCAGAGCTTTTTTGCCGAGTAAACCGAGCGTGTGTACGAGGCTTTGAGGTTTCTCGTCTGGAAATCTGGCCAGAATCTCGAGGAGAAAAATAGAGATCCTGCTCTCTATTTTTTCGTTGAGATTCTTGTCGGCCGGTTTCCCGACGAGAAATCAGAGCGTGTAAACCTGTGCATGCTTGAAATTACTTTGACGCATTCGCGCTAGCTTCCACGGAATAGGTAGGGTGAAGCAAGATGGCAGTGACGGCATCGAATGTGACAAAAGCATGCTCGTCGTACGCGATGACGTCTCTGCGTTCTTGCCTTTCAAGAGAACCGCGGTTCTTTTGAAAGGTCTGTGTGTACACTCGGGCGGCAAGAGATTCTTTCCTTTAAACCTTCAACATTGGTGTGTGGAAGCTCCAGAAACTCTATCTTCAGAACCGCTCCAGAAATGAAGCCTCTTCAAAGCAGTTCTGGCAACGTAGCATCTATGCAAATGATCACCAGTTCCTTTTTTCCTAAATGCACGCTCACAACAGTAAAATACCAGTACTTAGTGATCAGTGCTGGCTAATACAAATATTATGTGCAAACAAATATTGTGAAATATATATGTTCAAAAAAGTCCAAATATGAGAATATGGAAGATATGCACAAAAATAAAAAAAGGTGCTCAATCCCAATTAAATAAACAGCATTCACACTTTGATGAAGGGCCGTATTCTGAGTAAAGTTACGATGGAGTACCTCAGGATACTCCATCGTATCTCTCTTTTTTGGCCAGTGTATCTATGCGAGTGATTCTTAGAATCATTTTCGCATAGATACTCTGAAGATCCGACATGTGTAAGTCACTTACACTGTCGGATCTTAAATGTAATTACTCCGCCGGCCGCTAGGTGGCGTTTACGTTCAGGTCTCATTTGTTTATGCAATAGGCAGCAATAAGGGCACAGTAAGGCGGCAATGATGGTGAGACCGCAATGAGGATACAGAAAGGAGGCAATAAGGGCACATTAGGGTGGCATGGTGAGGCGGCAATGATGGGCACGCTGAGGCTGCAATGAGGGCACAGTAAGGCAGCAATGATGGGTACAGTAAGGCTGCAATGATGGACACGGTGAGGTGGCAATGAGTGAACAGTGAGGCTGCAATGATGGGCACAGTAAGGTGGCAATTATGGGCACAGTAAGGCGGCAATGATGGGCACGGTGAGGCTGCAATGATGGGCACGGTGAGGCTGCAATGATGGGCACAGTGAGGCGGCAATGAGGGCACAGTGAGGCTGCAATGAGGGCACAGTAAGGCAGCAATGATGGGCTCAGTAAGGCTGCAATGATGGGCATGGAGAGGCGGCAATGATGGGAACAGTAAGGAGGCAATGAGGGCACGGTGAGGCGGCAATGAGGGCACGGTAAGGCGGCAATGATGGGCGCAGTAAGGCTGCAATGATGGGCATGGTGAGGCGGCAATGATAGGAACAATAAGGTGGCAATTATGGGCACAGTAAGGCGGCAATGATGGGCATGGTGAGAATGCATTGATGGCCACAGTGAGACTGCATGGATGGGCACAGTAAGGTGGCAATTATGGGCACAGTAAGGCGGCAATGATGGGCACGGTGAGGCTGCAATGATGGGCACGGTGAGGCTGCAATGATGGGCACGGTGAGGCGGCAATGAGGGCACGGTGAGGCGGCAATGAGGGCACGGTAAGGCGGCAATGATGGGCGCAGTAAGGCTGCAATGATGGGCATGGTGAGGCGGCAATGATGGGAACAGTAAGGTGGCAATTATGGGCACAGTAAGGCGGCAATGATGGGCATGGTGAGAATGCATTGATGGCCACAGTGAGACTGCATAAAGGTGCACAGTGAGACTGCATTGACTGGCACAGAGGCTGTGTGGACTGGCACAGAGGCTCATTGACGGGCACAGAGGCTGCATTGATGGGCACAGTGAGGCTGCATTTGATGGGCACTGGTGAGGCTGCATTGATCTCTTGTATCATGTCATGTCATGTACCACCTTCGCCCTGGGCACTGGATGACCTTGTCCTGGTACCACATTGCACGTCCATGTTCACACAGTCTCTGACCATCTCCTGTATCATGTCCGCACAGTCTCTAATCATCTCCTGTATCATGTCTACATTCTCTTAAAATCTTTAGTATCATGTCCTCAGTCTCTAATCATCTCCTGTACTATGCCCACAGCCTCTGACCATCTCCTGTAATATGCCCGCAGCCTCTAACAATCTCTTGTATCATGTGCGCAACCTCTGACCATCTCTTGTCTTATATCATGTCTTCAGTATCTGAGGGACTCTGGAGAGGAGTCAAGAATGGGTGTGCCACCAGGATGGGGTTCATGGGAGAAGTCAGACGTGTGGACTATGGAGAGGTGACTATAGGAAAACCAGAGCCACCAAGCTGGAGCCAACAGACTGATCCCTGCACAGTGCCTCTGAGAGGAGGTCAGTGACAGCACCGCCAGGACAGTCTGAGGGGGTCACTGATGTAAGGGGGAGTAAATACAATAATGTAAGGGGGCACTGATATAAAGGTTTCCCCTTTATATCAGTAACCCCACCCCCTCTCACCTTAAGGTAAGGGACAGATGTCTTAGCCTGGATGCAGTTGACTGTGCCCAGGCTCAAAAATGCATCACTAACTGCAGGTAACGCCATGATGTGCAGCTACATACAAACAGTGGTGGCCGCTGTCAGCCTGTCAGTAGTTTATATAGGCTGAGAGAATGCCATTATTCACATGCACTTTTTATTCCAGCCACAAGAATCTGCTCATTCTTGCTGCTGGAATCCTGTGTATGCAGCTAAAAAGTCATGTGAAGGAGGCCTAAGTCAACTCCAGAGCCATCTGGCTTTAACCAATAAAAGTTGAATACTTTTTATGACCTGGGTATTTCAAAGCCCAACTGAACTCTCACGATTCATAATTGTAATGCAGAGCTAAGCTCTATTCTAAATTTCAGTTCCACTGCAGCTCCAACAACTAAGGTTCAGCTCAGCTCCAGAGCTTAGCTAAAATGGTGATCAGCTGTGCTTCAGCTCCTGCTTTTAGAGTCAGAGGCTTACCAACCATAACTTACTGGACACAATGATGACTTACGCTATCAATTTTGTTGTTCCGTTTTCATCCTAAAAAAGTTGAAAGAAAGAAGTTTAAACATAAATATAGAAATCATTTTTGTTCTTTACATTTTACTAACTGGAATTCATTTCAAACCTGAATTCCAGGCTAGCATAATAAACCAGTTACTACAGTTGTGTTCATTAGCAAATTTTAAAATATATTTTAAATACAGCCAATACCTGAACTTGTTTCGATAACAGTCACATGTAATTCCTTGTACACAAGCATTTATTTCTAAAGAGGAAGGGGTAGATTCAGATAGAATTGTCTATCTTTATGCCCGGCGTAACGTATCTCAGATACGTTACGTCGCCATAATTTAGGGCGCAAGTTCTGTATTCAGAAAGAACTTGCGCCCTTAGTTACGACGGCATAAAGTATCTGTGTCAGCGTAAGCCCGCATAATTCAAATGTGGATGATGTGGGCGTGTTTTATGTATATTAACTGTGACCCCGCGTATTTGTGCGCATGCGTCGTTCGTGAAAAAATCCCAGTGCGCATGCTCGAAATTGCTTTCGACGTGAACGTAAATTACGTCCAGCCCTATTTGCGAACGACTTACCCAAACAACGTAAAATTTTCAAAACTCGACGCGGGAACGACGGCCATACTTAACATAGGATACGCCTCATATAGCAGGGGTAACTATACGCCGAAAAAAGCCTAACGTTAACGACGTAAAAAAATGCGCTGGCCGTACTTACGTTTCTGACTCGGCGTATCTAGCTCATTTGCATATTCCTCGCGTAAATCTATGGAAGCGCCACCTAGCGGCCAGCGTAAATATGCAGCCTAAGATACGATGGTGTAAAACACTGACGCCGGTTGGATCTTAGGGAAATCTATGCATAACTGATTCTATGAATCAGGCTCATAGATACGAACGGCCGGACTCAGAGATACGACGGCGTATCTGGAGATACGCCGTCATATCTTCTATCTGAATCTACCCCGAAGGGAATAGATCAGGTTATTGTGCAATGCACATGTGATGCAGGGATGTGCAGTCAGGGGAGCCTCACCTGCCATGAACATTAAAAAATAAAATAAATTGAGCTTCGAGGGTCGTAGCACAACGAACTGAGCTCACAGAGACACCAAATTTGGGGGGTAGGTAGCCTAAGTCCTTCCCCACCACTGGGGCTCCTACAACCTAAGGTTCCAGAGATACGGGGCTCCTACATACAGAGCGGCCAGTTTAAATACAAGTAGGCACACTCTGTTTGCAGCAGACTGAGAGGATGAGCTCGCATTGTCTCTCCTCACTTCTTGTCAGAAGCACTGAGCTCAATGGACAGCTTGGAGTCTTGGACCAATGGTAAAGTATCATTAGCACCAGCTGTCCAATAAAAATGCTGCAGTGGAGGCAAGCCTCGCACTGCAGTGTCATAGATGCGGCATGTGTCTAAAAGACAAATGCTCCCTTCCAGCACAGCCCTCTTAACTACAAGGAAACACATGGGTTTATCTCACACAGTTAAGAGGGAGAATGAGAATCTGCTGCTGTTGAAAAGGTACTGTTATAATCAAGCTAAATCATATATTTATATGCTATATGCTATAACATAATAATGTATTATTTATCTATTTACTGTGAAATTACTGGTTTGAGTTATAACTTCAAACTTCAGTAATTTTTCAGTTAAGCCATCTGCTTAAGTACAGTTTTTGAAAATATAGTAAATTACTGTAAAAATAATATATAATAATTATTTATATATTACTTATGGCAATTAACCCCTTGCCACCCAGGCCAATTCTGACACTTCTCTCCTACATATATTTATTTAATCATAATGTTTTTGCTAGAAAATTACCCAGAACCCCCAAAAAATATATATATTGTTTTAGCAGACACCATAGGGAAAAAAATGGTGGTCATTGCAACTTTTTATGTTACACTGTATTTGCACAGCATTTTTTCAAATGTGTTTTTTTTTATTTCATGAATATAAAAAAAACACTAAAGATAACCTGATTTTTTTTGTATGATGTTAAAGATGATGTCACGCCAAGTAAATAGATACCTAACATGTCACGCTTTAAAATTCTGCACACTCCGGAACCCTGTACTCTGTATGAAATGTACTCCTGAACTTTGCACTCTGTATGAAATGCACTCCTGAACTTTGTACTCTGTACGTAAAGCACTTCTGAACCTTGCACTATGTACGTAAAGCACTCTTGAACCTTGCACTCTGCACGTAAAGCACTTCTGAACCTTGCACTCTGCACGTAAAGCATTCCTGAACCTTGCACTCTGTACGTAAAGCACTTCTGAACCTTGCACTCAGCAATAGCATGCAATGTCAAGCTGCAGCAAACAAGGCCAGCATACAATTAGTATGCATTAAAAAGGGGATATACTCAAGAGATAAAACTATAATTTTACCACTTTACAAAACGCTGATACAGCCACATCTTGAGTATGCCACCCAGTTCTGGTCACTAGTCCTAAGGAAAGATGTCCTGGAACTGGAGAGAGTCCAGAGTAGGGCAACAAAGCTATTAACGGGGGCTGGAGGACCCCAGTTCTGAGGAAAGGTTACACACTTTAACCACTTAAGCCCGGACCATTATGCAGCTAAAGGACCAGGCCCCTTTTTGCGATTCGGCACTGCGTCGCTTTAACTGACAATTGCGCGGTCGTGCAACATGGCTCCCAAACAAAATTGATGTCCTTTTTTTCCCCACATATAAGGCTTTCTTTTGGTGGTATTTGATCACCTCTGCGGTTTTTATTTTTTGCGCTATAAACAAAAATAAAGCAACAATTTTGAAAATAATTCTATATTTTTTACTTTTTGCTATAATAAATATTCCCCAAAAATATATAAAAAAAAACATATTTTTTCCTCAGTTTAGTCCGATACGTATTCTTCTACATATACTTTGGTAAAAAAAATCGCAATAAGCATTTATTGATTGGTTTGCGCGAAAGTTATAGCGTTTACAAAATAGGGGATATTTTTCTGGCATTTTTACTAATATTTTTTTTTTACTAGTAATGATGGCGATCAGCGATTACTGTAAAAATGACACTGGCAGTGAAGGGGTTAACCTGTAGGAGGCGCTAAAGGAGTTAAGTGTTCCCTAATGTGTGTTTCTTACTGTAGGGGGGCGTGGCTATGACAGGGAACAGACGATCAGTGACAGGCTCACTAGGAAACACGGGGGGAGGTTTGTTTACACTTACCTCACCCCATTCTTCAGCTCTGTGACCCAATCGCGGAACACCGGTGGCGATCAGGTCCACGGGTCCCGGAGCACAGGACTGGGTTGCGAGCGCACCGCCGGCGGAGCGCTCGCGACCCATGGCTGGGTTTCTTAAAGGGGACGAACCTGTACATTCTTGTGCCCAGATGTGCCATTCTGCCAACGTATTTAGTCGTGTGGCAGTCCTTAACCTCCCTGGCGGTATGATTAATTCAGATTTTAGGTGCTGAAAGCGGTACCATTATTTTGCATGGAAATTTGGCGTTTTATATTGTAGGCCTGTAATTCTTAGAAATAACTCACGTAACCACTTAACCCCCGGACCATATTGCTGGTCAAAGACCAGAGCACTTTTTGCGATTCGGCACTGCGTCGTTTTAACGGACAATTGCGCGGTCGTGCAAAGTGGCTCCCAAACAAAATTGGCGTCCTTTTTTTCCCACAAATAGAGCTTTCTTTTGGTGGTATTTGATCACCTCTGCGGTTTTTAGTTTTTGCGCTATAAACAAAAATAGAGCGACAATTTTGAAAAAAATGAATATTTTTTACTTTTTGCTGTAATAAATATCCCCCAAAAATACATAAAAAAACTTTTTTTTCCTCAGTTTAGGTCGTTACGTATTCTTCTACATATTTTTCGTTAAAAAAAATAGCAATAAGCATTTATTGATTGGTTTGCGCAAAAGTTATAGCATTTACAATATAGGGGGTATTTTTATGGCATTTTTATTTATATATTTTTTTACTAGTAATGGCGGCGATCAGCGATTTTTTTTCGGTACTGCGACATTATGACGGACACTTCGGACACTTTTGACACATTTTTGGGACCATTGGAATTTTTATAGCGATCAGTGCTATAAAAATGCATTGGATTACTATACAAATGCCACTGGCAGTGAAGGGGTTAACACTAGGGGGTGGGGAAGGGGTTAAGTGTGTTTTCTAGGTGTGTTCTAACTGTAGGGGGGGTGGCCTCACTAGAGGAAATCACTGATCTACATTGTATGAACAGAGGATCAGCATTTACCCCCCTGACAGGACCAGGAGTTGTGTGTTTACACACACAGCTCCCGGTCCCCGCTCTGTAACGAGTGATCGTGTGTGCCCGGCGGCGATCCCGCCCGCTGGGCACGCACACGGGAGTCAGGGGCGAGCGGGGCCTGCGAGAGAGCCGACGTAGAGCTACAGGCAGGTCAGCAAGCAGTTAAATCTGTCCAAACAAGAGTCTAGTAGACATCCCGGGTATAATAAAATTGGAACACAAAATCATAAATTATAATACAATAAATAAATATAAATAATTATAATAAATAATTATAATAAATAATATAATAATAATCAAAATTATTATTTTAAATTTTTTGATGACGAATTTCCCCACAAATCACTATCGCTCAATTCTGCAAGTGGTTCTAATTTATTATCGCTGTTTTCTAGCTGGTCTAAAACCACTTTTGACATAAAGGGTCACTTTTTGGTTGCTATGGACAATCTCCAGTTTTCAGGCAGAAAGAACAGTTTTTATTTTATAAAAGTGCATGTAGAACACTTGGCAGACCACTAGGGACAATCCCCCCTTGTCCCTAGTGGTCTGCCCAGTGTTCTACATGCACATGTTGCTCTATTTTTGTTTATAGTGCAAAAAATAAAAACCGCAGAGGTGATCAAATACCACCAAAAGAAAGCTCATTTTGTGGGGGGAAAAAGGACGTAAATTTTGTGTGTATTTTTTACATACAGTCCTGTAATCTATAAGATTACAGTATACTGTATGTATTGTGTTTATTTACTTTTTTAAATTTGGTGCCGAACTCCGCCCCCGTGCATCGTAACGTCGCATGGAACGGAGCTTGGCGGCACTTGACATTGTGAATCGAGCGAGGAGGACACAGCTCGATCACACAGCGCGGCGGCATCGCAGGATCCAGGGACAAGGTAAGTAACTTGTGCCTGTGGACTCTGCGAGGCGATCCCAAGTCTGGCTCGGGGTTACTGCTTTTGGTCCTGAAATTCCACCCCGAGACAGACTCGGGAATTCCCGCCAGGGGGGTTAAGCGCTTAAGCCTATATTCCTTAGAGAGGAGATGATTAAGAGGGAAAATGATTGCAATATATAAATATTTAAATTGTGATTCCAGCTTAAGGAGAAAATTGTTTAGTCTCAGATTGCTCAAGTGAACATGTGGCCCCTCACTGAAGGTATACCAGAAGTGGTTTAACCTTAAACTGCGTAATCGGTTCTTGACTTTTAGAATGGTACGGATATGGAACTCCCTTTCACAATCAGTGGTGTCAGCAGGAAGAGTTAACAATTCCAAAAACTCTTAGATAGGCATCTTAGCGTAACCAACATACAGGGATATGGGAAGTGCTAGAGATATAAATGCATGCACACACACACAGGTTGAACTGGATAGACTTATGTATTTTTTCAACCTCACTAATAATAAAATACAGAGGAGCGTTTTACTTAGCCTAACACATCTTTCCTGCCTGTTTGCCTAAGCTAAGGGATCTGCCCTTACTCAAGATGGCCATTGCCAGAAATGCTAGGGGGTGTTTTTCAGTGTGATTTATCAGCCAAATAAAGCAAGGATGATGAGTGAGTTTGCTTTGAAAAATTTAAAATGTATTAAAGTGATTGTACACCTTCTTTTTTAATAATAAACATGTCATACTTACCTGCTCTGTGCAATGGTTGTGCATAAAGAATGCTATTAAGTGGGAAAAAAAAACAAGCCTTCAGAATCACTTCTAGATTCTTAAAAGCTATAAACTATAAGAAAAGAGCTTTTTAAAAAATATAAAAATGAAGGAACACTAGTGTCATTTAAATGTTACAAAGAATATAACAGAATATGTAAAAAAGAAATCAAGGATGCAAAAACTAAAAACGAACGACAGATTGCAAAAGATAGTAGGACAAACCCCCAAAAAATCTTCAAATATATTAATAGTAAAAAGGTCAAGTCTAAGCATGTAGGCCCTTACAAAATAGTCTAGAGTGGGTGACTGGGGACAAGGAGAAGGCTAATTTACTAAACATTTTCTTCAGCTCTGTGTAAACAACGGATCATGGGGGAGCTAATGTTCATAATGGGGGTGGTAGTGACACAAATGATCCACAATGGCTCAAAGGTGATATGGTCCAGAAATATTTAGACAGAATAAAGGTGGAAAAAGCACCGGGGTCAGATGGCATCCACCCACGGATCCTAAAAGAATTGAGCTCTGGAATGTCAAAGCCATTGTATCTAATTTTTAGGGACTCATTAATGACGGGAATAGTACCACTGTATTAGCGCAGGCCCAACGTGGTGCCTATATTCAATGAATTGAACAAAGTCTTTATCAAGTAACTATAGACCTGTTAGTTTAACTTCTATGGTTGGGAAGATACTGGAGAGATTAATAAAAGATCACATAGATGAGTTCTTGCTGGAATAAAAAAACAGATAGCATGGATTCATGAAAGACAGAAGTTGTCAGACAAACCTGATTTCTTTTTATGAAGAGGTAAGTAAAACCTTGGACAGAGGGGTGGCGGTGGACGTGGTATACTTGGATTTTTCAAAAACATTTGATACAGTTCCCCACACACGGCTCATGTATAAGCATAGGTGTGCGCAGCCTATTGCATTAGGGTGTGCACCCCAAAGATCAAACACATTGTAGCAATCACTCGATGAAAGGGAAGGGCCCAGTAAGTTACATATTTACCGACCACTTCCCACACTCATCCTAAAACATACCTGCAGCATCAGCTGGAGGGAGAGGAGAGTAGGGAAGCCGGAAGCGCTGCGGGGGGAAGGAGGGGGGAACCAGGGCAGTAGTGGGAATCTGTGCTGCACAGGGTGATTAGGGCGTGCCTGGGCACACCTGGCACACCCTGTGCGCACGCCTATGTGTATAAGGTAAAGTCTACAGGCTTGGAAATAGCAGTTTGTAAATGGATAGAAAACTGTCTGAAAGACAGAATTCAGAGAGTAGTAGTTAATGATTCTTACTCTGAATGGTCGAAGGTTATCAGTGGTGTACCCCAAGGTTCAGTGTTGGGACCCTTCCTTTTTAATATGTTTATAAATGATATCGGGTCTGAGATCAAAAGTAACATTTCTGTCTTTGCAGATGACACCAAGCTATGCAGTGGAATAACGTCCTTACAGGATGTCGCCAATTTACAAGCCAACCTCAATGCTCTGTCTAACTGGGGGACTAAGTGGCAGATGAGGTTTAATGTTGATAAATGTAAAGTTATGCACTTGGGGGCTAAGAATATGCATGAATCATACATACTGGGGGGAGTACAGCTGGGGGAATCCGTAGTGGAGAAGGATCTAGGGGTGTTGGTAGATCCTAAGCTCAATAATGGCGTGCAATGCCAAGCTGCGGTTTCCAAAGTGAGCAAAGTCTCCAGAGAGAGATATCATTTTGCCCCTGTTCAAATCATTAGTAAGACCTCATTTGGAATATGCAGTTCAGTTTTGGGCACCAGTTCTCAAAAAGGATATCGGGGAACTGGAGAAAGTGTAGAGAAGGGCAACCAAACTGATAAGAGGCATGGAGGTCCATATAGTGAACTTGGTGTTGAGTTATTCACTTTACGGTCAACACAAAAGACAAGGGGGCACTCTTTACGTCTAGAAGAAAAAAGATTTAATCTCCAAATATGGAAAGGTTTCTTTAGAGTAAGGTCTGTGAAAATGTGGAAGTGGTTCTGGCCAGCTCAGTAAATTGCTTTAACCACTTCAATACAGGGCTTTTATACACACCTCATTACCGGGCCTATTCTGGCACTTCTCTCCTACATGTAAAAATCATTATTCTTTTGCTAGAAAATTACGCAGAACCCCCAAATATTATATATTTTTTTTTAGCAGACACCCTAGGGAATAAAACGACGGTCATTGCAACATTTTATCTTGCACGGTATTCGCGCAATAATTTTTCAAACGCCCTTTTTTTGGAAAAAAATTGTTTCATGAATTAAAAAAATAACAAAACAGTAAAGTTAGCCCAATTTTTTTGTATAATGTGAAAGATTATGTTACACCGAGTAAATAGATACCTAACATGTCACGCTTTAAAATTGCGCATACTCATGGAATGGCGCCAAACTTCAGTACTTAAAAATCTCCATAGGCAACGCTTTAATTTTTTTTTACAGGTTACCAGTTTAGATTTACAGAGGAGATCTAGTTCTAGATGTGTTGCTGGCACTCTAACGCACGCGGTGATACCTCACATATGTGGTTTAAACGGCGTTCACATATGTCGGCGGGACTTACGTGTGCGTTCGCTACTGCGCGCGAGCTACCGGGGACAGGGGAGTTTTAATTTTATTTTTTTATTCTTTTATTTATTTTTTTACTTATTGTTTTCTTTTTTACACTTCTTTTCTAAATTTTTTTTTTTTTTTTACTTTTATTCCTATTACAAGGAATGTAAACATCCCTTGTAATAGGAATGTGTGTGACAGGTCCTCTTTATGGAGAGATGCGGGGTCAATAAGACCTCACATCTCTCCTCCAGGCTGGAAACCATGAGATCGGTGAAAATTTTTTTACCGATCTCATGAATACTGTTGCTTACTAGCCGCAATCGCGGCTTTGTTTACTTACGGGGACCCGGGCGTGACGTCATCACATCGCGCCCGGGTCCTCCGACGGTCATAGAGATGACTGGTGACCATCTGGTCACCAGTCATCTCTATGCTTCCTGCGAGCGCCGGACGATTCTTTCTCCGGGCCCCCGATGGCATGGGAGAGCCCGGAGAAGCACCGGATGGCGGCGGGAGGGGGGGATGTCCCCTCCCGTCGCCTGTAAGAACGATCAAGCGGCGGAACCGCCGCTATGATCGTTCTTATGCTGCGCAGAATCGCCGGCAGAACAAAAGAAATATCTGGATGATGCCTCTGGCTGCAGGCATCATTCAGATATTCACCCGCAAAGCCCAGGACGTCATTTGACGTCCACCCAGGATGGGAGATCCCATCTGTGGACGTCAAATGACAATGGGCGGGTATTGAAGTGGTTAAGAAAGGCCTGGATTATTTCCTAAATGTACATAACATAACTGGGTACTAACATTTATAGGTAAAGTTGAAGCTGTAGCAAATTGATCATGCTCTTCTGGGATTTTTCGCCTTCCTCCGGATCAACTGTGGTATAGAATTGGGTATATGGGATTGTATTTATTTTTTTCTTTTATGTTTGAACTGGATGGACTTTTTTCAACCTGACTAACTATGTAACTTAAAATACTGTAGCGTTTTTTTTATGGTGCTCAGATGCAGTCTAGTTTTGCTTGAAGACCCCTTTCACACTGAGCCGCTCATATCGTTGGCGCCAACGCTATGGGCAGATTTGCGGCACATTTCGGCCGCTAGTGGGAGCGGTTTAACCCCCCCGTTAGTGGCCGTGAACGGGTTAAAACTGCCTGCAATCAGCAGCGGTGAAGGAGTGGTAAACACATTGCTCCTTCACCACTCCAAATAATGCGGCTAGCAGGACTTTTTTCATCGTCCTGCTAGCGCAATGCTTCAGTGTGACAGCTGTTTAAGGCAATATTGTTAACGCTGTAGCGCCTGCAATACGCTCCAGTGTGAAAGGGGTCTAGGAGAGGGAATGTGGCAGTTTTCCATATGGAAAACCGCCACAGATCCCGGACAGATTAGAGATGGAGTGCGGGATGTAAGCTGTCGGCAGACAACTCAAATCCCTCTCTTTCTGTTCATGTATGGTGCAGTGATTACACTATCAGAGTAGAGACAACCCTCCTCCTCCCTTCCCCTTTGAGCTGAGTGGTTGTTTTGGATGCCCTCACCTGCAAAACTGAAGAGTTGTTTGACTTTAATTGACAATCCAATAAATTAAGGTCACAAGGGAGTTGAGAAAAGGAAAAATGAAGTAATATTTTTTTAGACAAGTCTAAAAGTAATGCTCAAAGTAATGTTCAAATGTCCAATTTGCTTGCAGCCTCCCACTTCTAACCCCAGGGAACCTATAATTTCACACATGGCAAAAATTAGCATTAGATCTTTTATACTAGAAAATCGCAATATACTGTAATACAGCTGTGAACGATTACAGCAGATCTTTAAAATATAATGTTTAAAAACACCTTAATATTTACCATCACTGAGGAACTAAAAGCAATATTTCTAGATATTGAATTCCAGAAGACTTTGGGGTGGATTTACTATAGGCAAATAGACTGTGCACTTTTCAAAGTGTGGTAAAGCTTCTCACCAAGAATACTCAATCAGGTGCAAGGAAAATAAAAAAAAATGCATTATTGCTTGCACACGATTGGATGGTTAGATGGTGAAAATCAGCAGAGCTTCTGTTCATTTACTAAGCTCTGGAGCATCTGCTCTTGCAGATTGCAACTGCACATTGCAAAGTGGACAATCTATTTGCCTTTAGTCAATCAACCCCTACAGATTTAAAAATATTTACTGAAAAATATGATTTTCTGCACAGCCGCCACTCAGCAGTCTGACGACAGTACCCAGATCAGCCCAAGGAGGTTGCTGTTGCTGCCTACTCCGAGATCTCTACTGTTAGTGGTGGGGAAGGTGACATCGATGATGACGTGTCTACAGACGTCACGTGGGTGCCCACAAGAGAGGAAGAGGAGGGGAGTTCAGAGGGAGAGATGGACCAGCAGATAGGGAGGAGAAGCAGGCAGAACTTACATTGCACAGGAGGGACAAACCTGACTGCTAATTTATTAGGAGCAAGCCATCAACCATGTATGGTCACATCTGGCGCTCCCAGGATGCTGGCCCATGGCTCTGCAGTGTGGGCTTTTTTTAACGTGTCCGCTGCTGACAATAGTGTTGCCATCTGCAGCCTTTGCAGTCAACGTATAAGTCCACTTATGCAGTCAACTTGGTAAGCCCAACACTCACCTAGGGACCGCCTTAAGAAGGCACCTGGCCAGAGCGTGGCCTGACACCGCATGGAGTAGGACGCTTCTCAAAGCTGCTCCGTCCATTACTCCTGAAACTATTGATCCTGTGCTTCACCTGAGACCCCTTCACCACAGGACTGACCCCACCGATACCTGGGACGAACGGGACCATGTCACCACCGACAGCAGAGAAATCTGCGGCTCTGGCGAAGCTGGACCAGTACCGACGCACTGGTAGCGGGGAGGCCGAGGAAGATGGCGGCGCGGCGGTGGCGGGAGGGAGCAGGCCGGCGGGGGATACAGCTCGTCTCCTCGAGGCCATTACCCTCTGCCGCACCGCTCTCACTACACAGATAGAGGAGGTCAGGACGGATATCTCCTTGATCCGACAAGACCTCCACAAGCTCCGCGACCGCGTGAAGACGGCGGAGACCCGTGTTGGGGCGGTGGAGGATGTGATTCCCCCTCTACAAGAATCCTCAGACCGCATGCAGCGGCAGATTCACCAACTCTTCTCCAAACAAGATGACATGGAGAATAGATTAAGGAGGTGTAACCTGCGCCTCATTGGCCTGCCTGAGGGAGCGGAGGGCAGAGACCCCACTACTTTTTTGGAGGACTAACTGGCTACTACATATGGCAGAGAGGCCTTCTCCCCCATGTTTGCCGTTGAGAGGGCCCACCGCATGCCTGCGAGGCCGCCGCCGCAGGGAGCCCCCCCCGCACTTTCATTGCCAAGCTCCTTAATTATAAGGACCGAGATGCTGCGCTAAGACTGGCCAGGGAGAAAGGCAACATCCCCATGGGCAACAATAAAGTGGCGGTTTTTCCAGATTTCTCCGCTGAGGTCCAGCGTCGGCGCCAGGGATTTATGGAGGCCAAGCGCCAATTACGTATACGCCATATCAAATATGCCATGCTTTTCCCTGCACGTCTCAGGCTTGAGCATGAGGGCCGGGCACTTTTCTTTGAGGATCCAGAGGAGGTGATTACTTGGCTGGAAAGGCGAGCAAGGGCCGTGGATGAGGACTGATGATTTATGTGAGTAATTACCAGACTTCCCCTCCTGTTGTTTTATTTCACCTCCATGTGCCTTGGCCTACCTCATTTTTTTTTTTGCCTCAGTAATTTTATTTGCCTACGAATATCCCTGCACTCTGATGTGAACTTTGGGACATGGTGCTGGCCCCATCCCTTGTTTTTATTGTCTCACATTAGTGCTAATCCACATATGCTGGCCTTCCCCTGATTGTGCCTACTCCTCTAGAATACCTGGGAGCACACTTCATAAACTGACTTTGCTACGCTTGCTATGCGCCCTGGTGCCGCTGGAGGTCTCTTTCTCTAACATTCTGCACTCCCTTATATGTCTCTCCCTTATTTTACTTGACCCGTTAGCGACTTGCCATAATACGGGGTCAGTTCAGTTGGTATCCTGCTTTTTGTTTTATTTTTTATATTTTCACCTTTTATGGGGTCCGGTGAGGCCCGAGATGCTAGCTCTGGGACTGGAGCCTCAGATGGCTGGTGGTCCTACCCACCATACTCACGGTGCAGCAAGACTTTTTCCCCCATGATGAAAGGAAACCTGACTGTTCTGCCTGGAGCTGCAGTAATGCTGCGATTTATGTCGCCCTTATTTTTAGGGGCCTCAGCAAATATTTGTTTGATACCCAGCAGCTTCACCAGTATATCCTTATTTGCCTAAATCAAGATAAGCACATGTTTCCACTGTTGGGATTTTTTCCCATGTTTTTGGGTAATGCCTACACCAAGTTCCTGGGGTGTAAGGCGGGGTGGGGGGTGGGGGTTGGGGGAAAGTTTGGATTGAGTAAATTGTATCAATATGGCAGTGGGTTGCATTACTAGATTGTGGGTTATTGAGTACCCTATGTGTGCAATATGTATATATGTCTCTATGTCAATTTCCGTTACCTAGTCTGTTATCTCTGATCGCTACTCCTTATGCATGGCTGCTTAATATAGCCGAGCCCATATACTTTGCAGGCCGTGGACCATGACGTCTTTAAAATTTCTTACCTGGAACGTCAGGGGCATGCGTGAGAAGGTTAAGCGATCAGCGATACTAGCGTTCCTTAAGAAGCAAAGGGCTGATATAGTGGTCCTGACCGAGACTCATGTGGAGGGTAGACTTCAAATGGCACTCCGCAGGCCATGGGTCGGGTGGGCATATCATTCGACCCAAACGCCCCATGCCCGTGGAGTCTCTGTACTGGTGGCAAAGTCAGTGCATTTTGAATTATGTGAAATTTCCAAGAAGGCACCTGGCCTCCCATCACTGAGCCCAGTGGGAGCACTGCCAACAGAACCCACAAAGCCACACTCCAGGCTCTCACCGTCCAGCCTCTTCTCCTTCTCCTCTATCCTCACAATTGTCCTCCACTCCACCTTCCATCATGCCGTCCTCAGGTTTTTCTGCAAAAAGGCAGGCTTCCGTGGCCCAAATGTTCGATCATAAAAAAGATGACCCTGGATAACCCTCTTGCCCAACGGTTGACCGCTGGCTTGTCGGAACTGATAGACCGCCAACTATTGCCATATAAACTGGTGGAGTCGGAGGCCTTTTGAAAATTTGTGGCCATTGGAACACTACAATGGAAGGTCCCTTCAGACACCAGATAGAAAAACTGAATCTACAGACATCAACCAGAAAACAAGAAAACACACATTGCAAATGCATCATTGTATGTAGAACGTTTTTTGAGACCAGTGATGAGCCAAATTACCTTGGGTTTGGTTCGAATAGGGTTTGCCAAACCTCAAAATAGTTTGCTCCGATTTAATGGGAGCTAAATCTGTCAAATTAAAAATGCCCATTTTCTGGGCAAATAGGCAAGGGGGTGTCAAAAAATAGCATAGAGGGATGGCCACTGCGCTTAAAGAGGGGGTTCACCCTAATAAAACAATTTTTTTTCTAGCATTAAATTAGGCATAGTAGCGCAAGCTACAGTATGCCTGTATTTATTTTTTTAGCCCTGTACTCACTGTGCAATCGTATAGAGAAGATTCCGACTCCCCGCGGGGAATGGGCGTTCCTATCCAGAGGGAGCATGATTGACGGCCGGCTATGGCGTGTCACGCTTCTCTGGAAATAACCGAAATAGGACTTGGCGCTTCACGGCGCCTGCGCATAGTCTGTGCGCAGGCGCCGTGAAGAGCCGAGACCTACTCCGGCTATCTTCGGGGAGCGTGACGTGCCATAGCCGGCCGTCAATCATCCTCCCTCTGGATAGGAATGCCCATTCCCCGCAGGGAGTCGGAATCTTATCTAAACGATTGCACAGTGAGTACAGGGCTAAAAAAATAAATACAGGCATACTGTAGCTCGCGCTACTATGCCTAATTTAATGCTAAAATGTTGGTAATATGGGTGAACCACCGCTTTAAGAATATGTACCAATGCAAAAAAATATTTATTTTTAAACTCCATGTGGCCAGGAGCAGTGATTTTTAAAGCACTAATATTTACAAAGAAAACAAGTTTTACATTGCCGGTGAATGGCATCTCTCTCCTGGCTTCTTTTTTAAATAATCTGTCATGTAATGTAGGGACCTTTGGATGGGTCTGTGTGCTTTTTTTTAAGAAGGACATTCTACAGTAATAACAAAAAAAATTTGCTTAAAGTTCCCCCCAAAATGCATACCGGCCATTTTGGGTCTGGTATGGATTTTAACCACTAGAGCACCGGGCCATCGTCAAATGACGGCTCCACGGTGACTCTGAATATTCAACAGGACGTCATATGACGTCCTGTATTCCTGCGGCCACTGGGGGGCGCGCGCGCGCCCGGCGCGTCCCCGAGATGCCGATGCGCGTGCCTGGCGGTCGCGATGTCCGCCAGGTACCCGCGATCGGTAACGACAGAGCAGGGACGTGGAGCTCTGTGTGTAAACACAGAGCTCCACGTCCTGTCAGGGGAGAGAGGAGACCGATCTGTGTCCCTTGTACATAGGGACATAGATCGGTCACCTCCCCCAGTCACCCCCCTTCCCCCACAGTTAGAACACAAGACAGGTATATATATTAACCCCTCCCTCACCCCCTAGTGTTAACCCCTTGAATGCCAGTCACATTTATACAGTAATTAGTGCATTTTTATCGCATTAATCGCTGTATAAATGTGAATGGCGCCAAAAACGTGTCAAAAGTGTCCGATGTGTTCGCCGCAATGTCACGGTGACAGTAAAAAAATCGCAAATCGCCGCCAATACTAGTAAAAAAATTAATAAAATAAAAATGCCATAAATCTATCAGCTATTTTGTAAACGCTATAACTTTTGCGCAAACCAATCAATATATGATCATTGCGATTTTTTTACCAAAAATATGTAGAAGAATACGTATCGGCCTAAACTGAGGGAAAAAAACGTTTTTTTAAAAAAAATTGTGATATTTATTAAATAAAAAAGTAAAAAATAGTGTTTTTTTTTTAAATTGTCACTCTTCTTTTGTTTATAGCGCAAAAAATAAAAACCGCAGAGGTGATCAAATACGACCAAAAGAAAGCTCTATTTGTGGGAACAAAATGATAAAAAAAATGTTTGGGTACAGTGTAGCACGACCGCGCAATTGTCATTCAAAGTGCGACAGTGCTGAAAGCTGAAAATTGGCTTGGGCAGGAAGGGGCGTAAGTGCCCGGTATGGAAGTGGTTAAGAGGATCCCTCTCCCCTCCCCATCCTCCTAAACCAGGGGTGTCAAACTCAGTTTCATCGTGGACTGCATCAGCATTATAGTTTCCCTCAGAGGACCGGTTTTATCTGTAAGACTATATATAAATGTATCCAGGGCTTTTTTCTCAGAGAATAGGTGCAGGAACTTAACCACGCACTAACAGTGGGAGGATCTTAAAAGGGCAATAAATGCTAGGATTGCATTATGTGCAGAGTTTAGGGATGCGCTATTTACGGAATAAAAAGTTCAGTGGTGCACCACGTACATAGTGCAGAGTTTAGGGGTGCACTATATACTGAGTGCAGGGCTCAAGGGTGTGCTATGTACAGATTGCAGTTTCAGGGGAGCCTTATGCACAGAGTGCAGAGTTCAGAGTGCAGGATTAAGGAGTGCGCTACATACAGAGTGCAGCGTTAAGGGGTGTGTATGCACAGTGTGCAGGGTTCAGCTCTCTCACATGCTGTCCACACCTGACACACACCCCTCCTTGGCTCTGACCTCTGCACCACTCTCCTCCCATCCCCCACCTCTGCACACACCTACCTCTATAGCCCTCATACCCCCCAGCTTCCTCACATCTCATCTTTTCAAAAAATACCTGGCTGGGCTCTAGTACCTCCCATCAGTGTTTGTGGCTCCACCTCTCTCTCTTACTTGCAGCAAGATCATTTGGCATCTCTGCACCCAGGCATAGATGGGGATCAAAGTGCAACCTACCACGTGATGCCCCATCCCACCTATGACCACACTGCAAATGCATCCGCATCTTCCTTGTCCCTGCTGTGAGTGCAGAGCAGGCAGGGCAGAGCCACCAAGAGGAAAGCTGTCCATGTAAACACAGAAGACATCTGTGTTGACATGTGACAGTGGTGAGCAGGGAGCAGAGGGCGAGAGTTGGAGGTGGCAGAAGAGAGTTCCACTCTGTTTTTCCAGCTGAAAAAAACCCTGGCTGCTAGGGCCACATGAAAAGGCCTGGCAGGCCGAATTCTGCCCACAGGCCTTGTGTTTGATACATGTATCCCTAACCGTTCAAGGCCACATTCCCCCAACACGGGGGGGGGGTGACTTGCCTGGGTGGAAACAACTTGTGCCCATGTTGCTAAGGATCGGACAAGGGCCTCTTGCCCATAACTTTGGCATGACAGTTGTGGGGGTCTGTAGGCAGGGGCTAATCAGAATCTGGAAGCTCCCTTTAGCAATAGAGGGCCCTCAGATGCCTCCGTCCTCACACAAGAATGAATATTGGGTACATATTAGTTGGAATCATCTTACCTCATTTTGTATTTGGCACAATTTGTTCATGAGCATGTCTTCTCTTCCTCTGCCAAGCACATAAATCTTATTGGCCGTGTGTACTTAAAAAGCAAATAAAAAAAATCTGTACATAATTATCGCACTTTACTTAATGCAATAGGTTATCAAGTGGAATATCAATTGTAGACCAAAACACATATTTATCCATGTTCAAAATAATGTCCATGTCCAAAAATACTTTTAATACATTTTTTACTCAGTTTAGTACATACTCTTCAATAAATTTGTATCTTTTGTTACGTCTTGGTTCAGTTGAAGGGTATCCCTAGACACTTAGCAGAAGGGAGTGAGCTAAAGCTAATAATATAAAAAAATGAAAGCTGCTTTAAAGTACTAAACATAAATAACTCCATTAACCTTAAATATCATTTGTACATTGTTTGTATAACTTTTTTTTTTTAAAGCGTTAAAACCAATGGCATTATTAATTAATGAATCCAATGATATAACTACCATTAAAAAAATAATATATTGATGCAGAATGTAATGGGGAACCTGCAAGTTTACAATTTTTAAAGATTAGAGCTTAAAGAGAATTTCCGGTATATATTGGTGTCTGTAAGCAATAATACTGCTGTGACCCCTGTGCCTTTATTTGATTGTGAAATTCCACTGTGACATTTAAGATACTTATAATTTATACTGAGAGACATATTATCTCATATAATGTCAACATTTAACATTTCAATGCCTGTGCGCACAGACAACAAATGTTAGGAAGAACTCTGCAGCTGGGTCCCTAGGCTTACAACCTTGGAGAGCTGAGAGCTTGCTAATGACCTGCACCTGGCTCATTAAGTTTGTAACCTTTTGTCAATCATTGCAAGAATCACCATGAGTACCATGGACAATGGCATATGGAGCAACAGGCTCTTAGCCTACCTCCATATTGTACTTTGCAGACTTTGATGTGAAAGGAAGCCATAGATTAGCAAAGTTGGAGACTCCAAAATTGTTGCTCTGACACATTCTTCTAAGTGATCTAATAAAATGAATTGTAAGTTACTGTTTTACTGCATTTCCTGAGGGTGAAGTCCAGCCATCACCTGCTACTGCTGCTACTGCTACGAGTTCCCACTTCTAAAGGGAACACTTCTATACATTACATTTTATACTGTATTTTTGTGTCCGTGTACAAACTGAGTGAGGACAATCGTCATCTGAGTGCATGTAACTGAATTACCAAAATGTCAGCTCTTATCTAATTTGTGTTGGCTTTGTCACTAAGTTTCAGAATATGACTTTTAACTGCAGTTCAGTGTGAATAAAAACGATTTCAATTGATAGAATCTTGGGGCCAGATTCACAGACAAATACGTTACGCTGCGGCGGCGTAACGTATCCCATTTACGTTACACCGCCGCAAGTTTACAGTGTAAGTGCCTAATTCACAAAGCACTTACCTGTAAACTTGCAGCGGTGTAACGTAAATCCGCTCGGCGCAATGGGGCGGGCACCATTTAAATTAGGCGCGTTCCCGCGTCGAACGTACTGCGCATGCTCCGTCCGTAAAATTTACCCGACGTGCATTGCGCTAAATGACGTCGCAAGGACGTCATTGGTTTCGACGTTAACGTAAATGGCGTCCAGTGCCATTCACGGATGACTTACGCAAACGACGTGAAATTTAAAATTTCGACGCGGGAAAGACGGCCATACTTAACATTGGCTAGGCCACCTAGAGGGCACCCTTAGTTTTACGCCGCGTATCTCTACGGAAACGACGTAAATTTAGAGCGACAGGGGAAAGCGGACGTTCATGAATCGGTGTAACTAGTCATTTGCATATTCTACGCCGACCGCAATGGAATTGCCACCTAGCGGCCGGCCTAGAATTGCAGCCTAAGATCCGACGGTGTTAGTCAATTACACCTGTCGGATCTTAGGGCTATCTATGCGTAACTGATTCTATGAATCAGCCGCATAGATACGACAATCGTATCTCAGAGATACGACGGCGTATCAGGAGATACGCCGTCGTATCTCTTTTGTGAATCTGGCCCTTGCATTCTAGTTTTGTGCTAGACAGGATAGCACTGAAACCACTTACACACACTAGAATTAAAACTTTACTACAAAAAACTCAAAATGTAAAACAAATGAAATGAATCAATTTGTTAAAAAATAAAGATAGATAGATAGATAGATAGATAGATAGATAGATAGATAGATAGATAGATAGATAGATAGATAGATAGATAGATAGATAGATAGATAGATAGATAGATAGATAGAGATAAAGAGATAGATCCAATTGAAAAAATAAACAATCTTTAATGCAATAAAGCTATATAAGATAGAGTGGCTGAACGTGTATTGTTCTTAATGGGAATTTTCAGTTCTTGGAATGGTATATATTTTTTCTTTTTGCAGTATGGTGGTGCTTGATGTACAAGAATCACTCTTTTAATTGTTGCTTCCACAAAAAGGTCCTTGAAAATCAATTACATAGAAGATCTCATTATTATGGAGTGCACACATCCTCCATTTCAGTGGCAGGGCAAACCATGGTTTATAAGAAAAGCTGCGCAAACACAGCTATTATATTCCAAATGCCTCTAACTTTGCAGTGTGGGGCTCAGGTGTATATCAATACCATTATCAATTTGTGTTGATTACAAGTGAAGAATATTTCCTGCAGGCATAATGGAAACCATTCTGAAAAGCCTATTCATGAAGCCTCTGTAAGAATTGAAAGCCTAGTAGAAGCATAGACATCTATGCACTGGTGCCATAGAGAGTGTCTGAGCTTTATATGAGCAGCATCCAGCTGCGCAAAAAGGATGCTAAATATAGCACCCTTATCTCTAAATATGTCCTCTCCTGCACAATGGGGAAATTCAAACTAAATTGAAGAGCTATGAAGATGCTACATTTCTCAGAGACAAACAATGGTCAAGTTTGTGTCATCCATTACTATCTATAGTATGACCACACTTTTCCTACATGGACAAATCAAGTGGACAAAACATGAACATGCAAAGAACGGTAGATAAGAGATGATGCACAGGTTCAGGGGGTCTATGAAGCTAACTAGCCCTTAAAAAATCATCAAAGAATGGACATTTCTTTTCCTATGTACCAGTCATTTAAAGAATAATTGCATTTATAGGTTCCCAATGCCCTCCCCCAGCATTTTAGTCAGAGTATACTTACCGATTCCTATCCACTGACATCTTCACTATGCAGCTTGACACCATGGCAAATTATCTTCAAAATTGTCCTTACCCTTTAACAACTTGAATGAATAAAGTGGCAATCCTAAAAATGCATATACTTTATTTATTGGCATATAACACTCACTTTTTTACCCTGAAAATAGAGGGTAAACTGTGCCTGCGTGTTATACGCAGGGGGACTGTGGAAAGTTTTTTCCAGAAACTTCCCTCTTAAAGTTAGGGTGCGTGTTATACGCCGATAAATTCGATATATATATATATATATATATATATATATATATATATATATTATATATACAGTATATATATATATATATATATATATATATATATATATACACAGTATCTCACAAAAGTGAGTACACCCCTCACAATTTTGTAAATATTTTATTTTATCTTTTTATATAATAACACTGAAGAAATTACATTTAACAGTGTAAATTTAATCTCTAAACCGCTTCAAACCGGTGGAAGACATGAATAAAGGAATAGTCAGTATTGTGGGCGGGCTTCAGCACATTTAAATAGTCCCAGATGGCGTCTTGACACCATTCCTCACGCATCTTTTTCGATCTCTTGCATGAGATCGTTGAGCACAGCAGTATGGTGCATATTTTGAACAGGGGCATCGCCACTAGGTGGCGGTGTTCTGCAACTTTTTTTTGTTTTCGCTAAAAGAGACTGTTTTTTTTGTCTCTAGGACTTTCACAACACTTAGTTCTTTGAATGCTTCCCGGGGGGAGGATGGAGGTTTCGCCTTTTTTACAGGAAGGTGCAGCTTCATTTACCCCTAGGGAATGTAGATATGTTAATATTGCAAATCTGTTTTTCTATTCTGTTTTTCAGGTCCTGTTGATCTTCTATCAAGACTGTTGGAGAATAGGGCAGACTAGATAGTTAGGGATTGATGTAAGATTTAACTGATATGTAACTTTAAACATTGTTATATTTTATTCTCTATCTCTCCTTGTTCACTCTTACTTTACTGTTAAGGAAGGATTCAGGGCGGCACTCAGGATTGAGATGCCAACAGTTTGACACTGAGGACAGTGTCTAGTTCAGTAAGGGGAGTGTGTAGCGCCTGCTTACTTTTATGGCAGGTGCTATTGTAAATTTAGAGGGGGTTTAAAGAGTTAATTGGCTTTGACCATGTTGATTTAGCTAAATTTTATAAACTTCTGTTCCAGTCCTGGCTGTGCTGTGTGCCTATCCTTTTGTCTGGGGACTCCCGTCACACCCAGACGGCAGAGGGCAGCAGCAGAATTAGGGTAGTGTGGATACTTCTCCTCGGCAGCCAATCAGGAGGGTGATTGAGGGGGTGCAGTGCTTGTCTGTTCACCGTTTCGGGTGCGAATCAGGTTCGCATTTTTGTCTGAATTCACACCTGAAACAGTCCAAAAGATGCACAGGACCCTTTTGCAATTCAGAGACAGTCGGTCACACTCCTGTCATGTGAATTTAATTCAGGGAAACCTGCATCTAAAATGCATCAGTGTGAACCCAGCCTTATAGCTCAATAAAATCAGTTCTTTCACTTGACTCCCTTTTCCTCCTTCTCTTTTCATCTGCCTTTTTCCCAAAATGGACAGCACTAGTAGACATTAGTTTCATACATGTTCTTATGCAAACCAAACAAATGGAAAACAAATTCTGTCTCTACTTGCTTCTTTTTCCTTCCCTCATTCTACCTGTCACTCCCACCAGGCCATATATATCTACCAGACTGGTTGGCAGAAAGCTCCCTAGCCTACATGGGTGGTCCTAACACTTAAAGGAACTAGAACCCAATTACAGCACTGTCTCGTCAGCACTATAGCAGCACATACTCTATTGCACTTCTGGGCAAGGAGTTGTAAATATATTCGATTTAGTTATTTTTACTTCCAAATGTAATAATGGCTTTTCATATCTGCTTGGATTACACTTTAGGATTATTACATATTTGAGTTCTGAACTCTTGTTTATGTATTGTGATGCCCCTACCAACTGTCAGAACAGCAATTTGTTATCATTATTCAAAAAAACTGGACAAATTAGAGAGTAGCCCTAATAAATTAAAATAAATAACATGCCAAAAAACATATCAATTATGTGCACAATAAATGGGGCAGACATGGTTTTAAAATAATATATTTTATCTGTATTCATAATTTGGAAGATTTTAAATAATACCAGAGTATAATCCAAGATAACCAGCGAGAGACTGTGATAACAGTGGCTGGATTCACAATAAGGCTGTAAGCAGGAAAGCATCCAGCACCCATGTTGTTGGCACACTATTCTGGCACCGTCACAAGCCGTTACAGAAGCCCAAACACTCCATGAATTGATGCTATAGACAAACTGCAAGATTTACTGGGAGATTTACTAAAACTAGTGCACACAAAATATGGTGCAGCGGTGCATAGAAACCAATAAGCTTCTAACTTCACCTTGTTCAATTAAGCTTTGACAATAAAACCTGGAAGCTGATTGGTTACTATGCACAGCTGCACCAGATTCTGTGTGCACCAGTCTTAGTAAATCTCCCCCTCTGTGTCCTCCTGATACACCCTGTTTGTGCACAACTCCAACTCCATATTGTGGAACAGTGAAGCTACGCTACACTAGTCTCACCTGTTATGACCAATTTCTTTACTGCGCACTCTGTGGGTATGAGCCAAAGGTTTATATCCTCTCACTACCCCTGCTTCTTTAGCAACTTCCTTCCTAGTCATGCCTACTATCCCAGATATCTTAACCTTGCAGATGTCTTATTACTAAAAAGATAGGGCCTTGTTCTATTTTAGGCAATTGGTGGATGCTATAACTATAAAACTATATAACTATAAAACTCTGCTCTTTATCAGGCCTCCAGGAAGCTCTAGATAAATGTTACATTTATATTATGTGTAGGTAAGTGTTGCATGAACTATAGTTTATTGAAGTACATATCAATCCTTACAAATTATCAGCGTATCCATGAGGTGAGTGGGAACATTTCTCCAAGTGGTGAAGACAGTCGCACGAAGGCCATCTACTATCTGGAACTGTTGTCCATTTTTGTAAACTTCCCTTGCCATCCATCCCCAAAGGTTTTCTATTGGATTTAGATCAGGGGAACACGCAGGATGGGCCAAAAGAGTGATGTTATTCTCCTGGAAGAAGTCCCTTGTCCTGCGGGCATTGTGTACTGTAGTGTTGTCCTGTTGAAAAACCCAGTCGTTACCACACAGACAAGGGCCCTCAGTCATGAGGAATGCTCTCTGCAACATCTGGACATAGCCAGCGGCCATTTGACGCCCCTGCACTTCTTGAAGCTCCATTGTTCCACTGAAGGAAAAAGCACCCCAGACCATTATGGCGCCCCCTCCACTGTGGCGTGTAGAAAACATCTCAGGTGGGATCTGCTTGTCATGCCAGTAACGTTGGAAACCATCAGGACCATCAAGGTTATACATTTTTTCTCATCAGAGAATAAAACTTTCTTCCACCTTTGAATGTCCCATGTTTGGTGCTCTCTTGCAAAGTCCAAACGAGCAGTTCAAGGGGACGATGTTTTTTAAGACGTTTTTTGTTTTTGAAGCCCTTCAGTCTCAGATGCCATCTGATGGTTATGGGGATGCAGTCAGCACCAGTAAGGGCCTTAATTTGGGTCGAGGATCGTCCAGTGTCTTGATGAGAGACCCTGCTTATGCAATTCAGCAACCCGACCACATTCAAAAAGGGAGAGTTTTTTTTGCCTTTGCTATCACAACGTGTGACTACCTGACAGAAAATGACAATGAATCCACATCTTTGCACAGATTTGGCCTTTTAAAGGCATGTGGTCCTAAACTTTTGATGAGCTGAAAAACAGCCTGTTTCAGTTTATTTGTTATTTTCAAATAATTGAATGTTCAAAAAATGTTTTGTCTCACTCTCATTTCTTCTTGTTGCATGTTGAAGCTCTACTTGAAACCTTGTTAATATCCAACAATGTAAAATTAGATTTTTTGCCATTTTTCAAGTGGTCTTAAACTGTTTATCAGGACTGTAATTATTACTAGTCATACAACATTAGAATTCTACTACAGCATGTGGATGGAGCATTCGACCGGAAATGTACAATTGCGGCGTTGTACAGTTTAGCTGCTTCGTCAAATCTTCTTAGAACATTCGACAGACACCATAAGCCTTCAATTGACAGATTTGACCTTTATTCGGATTTCCGGACGAATGCATTTTTTAACTAAACTAAATAAATAAATACAAATTTCAGGAGTAACTGAATACATACATTTTTGGACAAAAAAGAAATTCCGAAACAAAATATTTCAGTGTGCACATGTCTATTAATAAATCCAGTGATTATAACAACACATTACAAAATGAACAGTTCAGAAGTGTGTGGTATACTCTGCTACATCTTAACATGGGCTTTGTTAAGGCTAAGGCACCCCAGTGCAGTCAAAATCACACCTGACGCTCATTTTTCCAAACACAAGAGACAGCAATGCACATTTGTGCATTGCAGCATACAGGTGCATTGCCTTGACATGTTGGGGTGCCATTCATAAAGAAATCCACTGCAACACACTAACGTGTGCATAGTGCACTGTGGCATGTTACAGCAACACAAACTGACCAAAAAATAAATTAAAGTGATGCCCAGTTCCATTTAACCCACTTCCTGCGATCAAACAGCCACAGATTATGACATCCGGGGGGCTCGATGTTCTACCACTAAACAGCATGAACACTTTTTTGTGCAGAAGTAAGAGCTGATCATTGCTGCCATTGGAGGAGAAGAGCAAGGGCCCGTTAGGTCATTGGACCACCCAGATAACTGATGGATTCAAGTTTTAGTTTTGGGGGCTTCTGGTGGAGAGAATTCAGTTGGGTTTTTATAAACATGAAGTTTGAAATTATGCTTTTTTTTTTTCAACAACATTAAGCAAAAAATTGCAGCAATAAAATATATAAACACCTGCTTATGCTTTCTGATATTATGGTTTTAACATGAACTCAAAGATTTATTTTCCTTTTATGCAAAACTGGTTTCAGAGAAGAGTACTTCATCCTGTATTTTAATTTAAAAAATGATCTTACCAGCATGCTGTGTGACCCAATTGAAAAATTCCAGGCTGCTGGCTCTACTGTATATGTCAGAGTCACCCCCTTCCAAATGTATCCTCTAAAATCTGAAATAGTCTTGCCTACTGATAAAAGAGAAGTAAATCATCATCTGTGATGGAGAAAACAGCCATGAATTACTAGTGAAATATGGCTTTAGACATTACTTGATAACAGGTATGGAACCTTGATGACTAACTCCCTGCGTGTTTATGAGCTCTTAAATGTTGAATGCAAAAGTAGCAGATAAGGGGGCTCCTTTTATGCTGCTTTGATGAATTACAGTACAGAAAAAAAAATAAAACATTTAAAAGAAAGGCTGTATAAAGTTAAATAATATTTCCTAAAATGAATCGTCTACTCCCACTTTTTCACTCCAGGAATAGCAGAGGAAAATCAAGTCATATAATAATGCACCAAGCGCTGTGAAATATATTACAGGATAAAACAGCTTTACAGTGATCCAAGCTGCAAACACTTGCTTATGTGTTGAGCACGCAGACATCCCTGACAGCAGTTTTCTCTAAAGAAAACGTAATAACCATACCTGAAATCCATTTCAGATAATTGATAATGATGAGCCGAATGTGCCTAGGTTCAGTTCAGTAAAAATGATCAATCATCTGATCCAGAATCTGAACTCCATCGAAATCAGTGGGAGCCAAATGTTTGTTTTTAGTAATGGCCATTTTCTAAGCTAAAAGTCAAGGGATTAACTAGTAAAGGTAACGGAGGGCACTAGCCTGGGGAATATGTATCAAAACATTGTTACAAATTATCGTTCAACAGGGAGGGGCCATTTTAGAGCAGCTGAAAGGTTAACATAAAAAAATATATAATTCTCTTAAACAACATGCTTGGGGATGTTTCAAAGGATAAGTTCACCCTTGTTCACCTTCTTTTTTTTTTCTAAATTCCAGCTCCCCTATGTTCCAATATAGCATTAATGTACTTATTTTGCAAAAATATCAAAGGTTTCCATTAAGTTTACACATACTTACTTCACTGTCTTCATGGATGTTTTCAAACACCTATCCATTACTTCTGCCTTACTTCCTGGGCAGACTAAAGGTCATGACGCAGGAAGGAGTTGACCAGCTGACATCATTAGCACACACCCTGCATCATCCACCCTCGTACCTACCCACCCATTTCCAGGTGCATGTTTTTTAAATTAAATGCCATCAATCAGTGATCACCCTTCTCACTAAATACACAGGCATCGATTTTTTTCTACCTTAAATTTAATCTTGCATAGATCGTTCTTTTGGCATTTTGAAGTGTGCAGGAAATAAGGGATGAGATAACAGCCTATGTGCAGCAGAGCTGTAGTACTGAAAACAAGGGAAGTGTGCCCTGGGTTCTGTAAAGTTCACATACAACATACAATCTGATTGTACAATCTCCTTTAGATCTACCATCAACTCTGTAGTGCAAGGGCCTGTCCACCAGGTGGAACTCGACATTGCCAAAGTCGAGTTTCACCTGGTGGACATCAGAGGGGTCTACAGGCAAGTGGATCTCCCACTGAATTTCAGTGGCTGTGCAGGCCTGAAATGGCTACAGACTTTTCTGGCCTGCAACCCTGGGTACCTATTTAGGAAATGCTGCACCAGCAAATTTAGGACATGTGCTAGACATTGCACATGTGTCAACTTTTCCTGTCTAAGGACGTACAGGTTTGTGCCATTATCACACACCACCATACCTGTGATGTGAACCACCTCTGGGTCTGTCCCTGCAGAGCTGCAAGAATCCATGCTCCAGTATGGTTCCTGTCCCCTAGACACACCAGCTGAAACACTGCCTGGCACCTTTTAGCCTGACTCATTGAATAGCCCCTTGAACGCTTAGGGGGTACTTGTGGTTCATAGGACAATTCAGCAGAGGAGGACATGGAGGCAGAGATGGAGGAGGAAGGGGTAGAGCTGACAAATCTGGCATCATCACCACTAGATGTATGAAGACATGGGGTCACAACAAGCTGCAGCACTAACCACGTATCAGCAGTAACATGGACTTTGCAGCTGACTGCCTTGCCCAACAATGCCAAAAATTGCCTTCCACGTGATGGTACAGAGGTGGAATGGTCTTACGTAAAAAAAAGAAATAGCGACTAGGAATCTGCCATGGTGGTACAGCACATTCTGCAAATTTACAGAAGGAGCAGAATCTACCAGACGGGAAGGCAGAAGTTTTTTCGCTACAGCAGATGGGGCAGAGAAATTTGCCAGCTATAGTCTACAGCTGGTGGTGTGCTGCTGGCAGATGTGCTGCAAGGACCTGGGACACCCTGTGCTATGCCATCATCCCTGTCAGTGGAGACTGCTGAGAGGTCATGAGGTATAGCGGGGTAGACTGAGGTGAGTAAGGAGGAGGAACAATTTTCACCCCTTTTGTGTAGCTTTCAGGTGCTCTTGCCAACGTGGAGGGAGGTAAAATGCCTTGTCAAGCATGTGGTACCCAAATAGCTGGTGTTTTTGCCACTCTTAATGTGCTTGAGACAAAGTTTGCAAATTGCAACAGTGCAATCAGCTGCACATGTGCTAAAAAAGCCCAGACATCTGAGCTCTGGGAAGTGGGATAACAGCTTCACAATGTGATGGAATAGGATGGCTGCTCTCTACTATTCCTTGGGGTTGTGCCTCACCCTCACTTTCCTCCTCTGCTCTATCTGGCACCCAAGTCATGTCAGTGACCTCATCATCATCATCTCCTCCATCCTCATTATTACTGGAGACAACTTGGCAATACGCTTCGGCTGGAGGAACAAGACTTCCAATTGATGTACATCTAGGCTCATGTTCCTGTCTTTCTCAACCTCAGAACCAACCACTGATGCTTTATCACCAATCCTTGTTTGACTAAAAAAAAACACATTTTCAAAAAATCATTTGTCATTGGGACAGAAAGTGAGGTGCAATCTTCTGAACAGATGCACACAGACAGCAAAACAAATGTTACAGGGGTAATAACTCTTCTCTATGTTTTCCGAAAAGCTTAAAAATAGATTTTTTGGCTGGAGCTACACTTTAAAAAAGTACCAGTTCAAAATTACAAACAGATTCTACTTAACAACAAACCTACAGTCCTGGTCTTGTTTGCACCGCCTGTATACTGCTGTTCAAAGTATATAGGGCCAAAGGGGCTGGTAATGACCTGGGGGGAGGGGGGAAACCCATGCTATTTTCCTCAATGATTTTCATCCATATTGCAGGGACCAGACATTACATTAAAGCCGCAAGCAGTTTTAAATTACTTTTTTTCTTATAGTAATGTAATTTTGTGCAGGGACAGTTCTAAACACGTGCCACTTCACAGGCACACTATAGACACCCTGCAGGTACGATATTTAACTACTTTACAACCGGAGGCCATCTTTTAACGTCCTCGGCTTTGTGCGGCTTTGGGCGGTGATATCTGAATGATGCCTGCAGCTACAGGCATCATTCAGATATCACCGTCTTCAGCCGCCGATTCTGTGCACTATAAGAATTATCAAAGCGGCAGTTCCGCTGCTTGATAATTTTTATAGGCGGCCGGAGGGAACGTCCCCCCCTCCCGCCGTCATCTGGTGCTTCCCCAGGCTCTCCCGTGCCATCGGCGCTGTCTGGGAAGCATAGAGATGACTGGTGACCAGATCGTCACCAGTCATCTCTATGACCGTCGGAGGCCCGGGTGCGACGTTATGACGTCACGCCTGGCAGGGCTGGCATCAGGGGGGTACAGGCAGTACACCTGTAAGGGGCCCGGAGGTCCCCAAGGTCCCGGATGGCAACCCCCTTTTAAAAAAAACATATTTTTTTTTGTTTAGGGATCCGGAGGTCCCCAGGGCCCCGGATGGCAACCCCGGATGGCAATCGGGTCCGCCTCCAGAGGAGACGTGCCTCCCTGCCCGTGCTAGCTGTCAGCTGGGACGCCGAGCCATGCTACGGAGTTGGCACCGGACTAGACGACCTAGATACGTATCGCACCGCAAGGTAGCGGTGACACGCCTGCAGCCCCAGTGCCGGGTAGGCACTTTTAAAGTAAGAGGCCATCTGTGGCCATTGTACCTTGATTTTTCTATTTTTATAATCAATACATTTTTAGCAATATCACACTATTGGCATCTCCATTGCCTTTTTGTTGTTTCATATCCTATCTGGAATTCCTGGTATCGAGGCTCTATTTTGGTTTTCCTGTCCGATGTGTATGCAGGCACAATCCTGCATAAGTTTAACAGACTATTGTTTAATTATAATAGTCCAATATTTCCGATAAGCGCATCTGTTTGCTTCAACACCATTAGAGGGTGATTAAGAAGATTGGATTTGTGGTGATGGCTTTCCTCTCTTTTTTCACATAAAGAAAACTCAACAAAGAAGATTTATATATGTGTGATGCATTGATTGAACACACTATTGGGACTATATATATATATATATATTTTCGACACAGAGACACTTCTGAATGTTTTTTTGTCAATTATTTTTATTATACATCGTGTTAATATCAGATAGTTACATATCTAATAACATATATTTTTTTCACAGGATCACTTTGGTTTAATATTAATTAGTATCACTGAGTGGTCTAGCGCCCTCTATTTATTTTCCTATTCATCACAATCAGTATTGTTTTTGAGGAGCAGCTTTTGTATTATAGCTAATTTTATTTTATTTGTTTGGCGCTGAATTCATTTTTTCACTATAAACAAAAATAGACTTTTTGCTATAATAAATATCCCCCAAAAACAATTTTTCCTCAGTTTATGGCGATACGTATTCTTCTACCTATTTTTGGTAAAAAAATCGCAATTAGGGTTTATCGATTGGTTTGCGCAAAATTTATAGCGTTTACAAAATAGGGGATAGTTTTATTATTTTATTTTTTTACTACTAATGGCGCGATCAGCGATTTTTTTCGTGACTGCGACATTATGGCGGACACTTCGGACAATTTTGACACATTTTTGGGACCATTGTCATTTTCACAGCAAAAAATGCATTTAAATTGCATTGGTTATTGTGAAAATGACAGTTGCAGTTTGGGAGTTAACCACAGGGGGCGCTGAAGGAGTTAGGGTTCACCTAGTGTGTGTTTACAACTGTAGGGGAGTGTGGCTGTAGGTCTGACGTCATCGATCGAGTCTCCCTATAAAAGGGATCACTCGATCGATGCAGCCGCCACAGTGAAGCACGGGGAAGCCGTGTTTACATACGGCTCTCCCCGTTCTTGAGCTCCGAGGAGCGATCGCGAGGGGGCGGCTAGAAACGAATAGCCGCGCCCTCGTCCCGGATCGCTCCCCGCGGGTTACCGACCGCTGCATGTACTTGGGGGGGTCCCAATCGGACCCCCGACCCGCGGAAAGGCGGGGACGTACATGTACGCCCATATGCCTGTACGTGCCATTCTGTGGACGTATATGTACATGCGGCGGGCGTTAACCGGTTAATAAAGGACTTTTTTCTACTGTGTGTGTGTGTTTTCCAACTATTTACACTTCCTTCGTGAAATGGTAGGGGTACAATGTACCCCATTACCAATTCACATGGGGGGCCAGGATCTGGGGGTTCCCTTTGTTAAAGGGGTCTTCCAGATTCTGATAACCCCCGCCCGCAGACCCCCACAACCACCAGGCAAGGGTTGTGGGGATGAGGCCCTTGTCCCCATCAACATGGGGACATCCTCCCCATGTTGAGGGCATGTGGATTGGTACGGTTCAGGAGAGGGGGGGCAGCACTCTGTCTCCCCCTCTTTTCTGCGGCCGGCCAGGTTAACGTGCTCGGATAAGGGGTCTGGTGTGGATATTTGGGGGGAACCCCACGTAATTTTTTTTTTAAATTGATGGCGGGTTCACCTTAATATCCATTCCAGACCTGAAGGGCCTGATAATTAAATTTGGGGGGACCCCCACGCTATTTTTTTTTTTAATGAATGAATTCGCTCTGAATTGCCAGAGCCGACAATTCATTATAGCCGCGAGTCCGTTTTAAATGTCTTTTTTTCTTTCAGAAATGACACTTTGTGCAGAGACAGTTCTAAGTACGGGAAACGTGCGATATTTCACATGCTAACTTTACACCCCCCCTAGGTACGAAATTTAAAGGAATATTTCACTTTTATTGTTTCACTTTTAGCATTATTAAATTCACTGCTCCCGGAAAAACTTTAGTTTTTAAAACTTTTTTTGCATTGATACATGTCCCCTGGGGCAGGACCCGGGTCCCCAAATACTTTTTAGGACAATAACTTGCATATTAGCCTTTAAAAATAGCTTTTTAGATTTTAAACGTTCGAGTCCCATAGACTTTAATAGGGTTCTAAAGTTTACATGAACGTTTGGTGTGTTCGCAAGTTCTGGTGCGAACCGAACAGGGGGGTGTTCGGCTCAACCCTAGTGAAGACCTCTCAATCCTCTGGTATCTGCTAAACTGCACCAGACCACTTACACACACAGGTATACTTTCCCTTAATTAGTAAAATCCACCAATCAGAGACAAAGGAAGACACACAGAGAATTCCATAGGGGCATTAACTACTGTATATCTCATTAAGGACCCCCTTAATGGCTTAATATAAGGGTATATTGTCATGTATACTTACATAATGCACTATTTTAGGAACCTGAGGGATCATTTATTAACAGAAAAAATGGTGTGCAGACTAATTTTCTGCATGAAGCTGTTATTGTGCTTAACAAAAACTACAAGAACATAAGCATGCCAATTTATGAACATGTTAGCTGCCAACTTATTACTGTTCCAGTCTTTCCACTTTGCTGTTTGGACAGCAGAGGAGAAGTTAGTTTATACAGTATATATACCCAATTTTAAAATTACTTCCTGAAATATTCTCTTTATTTATTGTTCAAAGCTGTACAATGAACAGGTAAACATGCATTGTCCGAAGGGAAGATGTTGGAACAGAAATATGGGAGCTGAGAACACTGACTTATTTTTGAAGGGGCATACTCTGGTTCCATACACCTTTTTTTGCTGCATTACTTAGTGATTTATTGACCAGGGCCAAGCAAGTGCATATCAGTTTTCTTAACATCAGGGTCAGCGAGTCATCCCCTAGTAAAAGATCGATAGGGATGAAAGTCCTGAACCATGTACCTTCAAAAACAAGTCAGCAATGATGGCTCCAATATTTCTGTATTGACAGTGGAAAAATCAGTAGTGAAATTGCATAAATTTAATTTAAAAGTATCAATAAGCTAGAGAGATTTCATCTTTCTTAACCTCTTCATGCGTAAAGGTTTAAGAAAGACAAATCTAAATGCCTAAGCATAATTTTGCAACTTTGACATATGTTAGTAAAACTGTACATATCATCACAACTACCGTATTTATCGCGGTATAACGCGCTCCCGCGTATACCGCGCACCACTAAAGTGACCCCCAATCCTGTGGAAAAAAAGTTATTTTTGTACTTACAGTTTTGGTGTCTTATGCAGCGTCCATCGGCGGCCTCGTCGGGTCCGGCGTCCTTCTGCGGCTTCGGGTGTCCTCTTCGGCGGGTCCGACGTCCTTCTGCGGGTTCGGGTGTCATTCTGCGGCTTCGGTTGTCCTTCTGCGGCGGGTCCGGTGTCCTCTTCGGCGGGTCCGGTGTCCTCTTCGGCGGGTCCGGCGTTCTTCTGCGGCGTCCTAGCGGCGTCCTCCCCGCTCGTTTCCCGCGCCGAGTTTTGAATACTGCGCCAGCATATACCGAGCGCAGTACACTCGGGCAGGCTCGGCAACTGTCGCGCTCACGTCCTGTATGTCCAGGACGTGACCGCGGAAGAAGCCGAGACTGGCCGACTATACCCGAGTGTACTGCGCTCGGTATATGTCGGCGCAGTATTCAAAACTCAGCGCGGGAAAGCGGGTATCGGTGTATATCGCGCACCCACGATTTTGCCCTGATTTTCAGGGCAAAAAATTGCGCGATATACGCCGATAAATACGGTACTTAGTGTATCCATGTGGCTTACACCTTGTTTTTGTCAGGACAAATTGGGCTTTCTTCTGGTGGTAAATAGTAATGGATATCTCCATTTTTTTTTATTATCAAAGAAAACTGTCCCAAAATTGTAAAAATTAAAAAAAAATGTATGTAGTTGTATATTTCTTGCTATTATCATAATTTACCACCAAAGAACAACCAAAAATAAATTCTCCTGCTCCTGACAATTGCAGTGATTCTACATATGTGTATGTTGTTGTTTGTACCCGTAGTACAGCCCAGAAACAATGGTTTGCATTTTGCATTTTTTTTATCCTGCCTAAAACACTCTGACACTGACACTAACTGACACTGATTCCAATAATAAAAAAAAAATTCTACCCAAAATATGCTGACTGTGACCTTTGATCCTGACCTTGACCCTAACACTAACCCTGGCAAACTTGATCTTGTTATTTTTTTCTTTAATTTTATTATACATTTTCTATTCTTTATTTTAAATATTTCATTCCCCCCCCCCCTTTCTTTGTTTACATTTCCTCTTCTGCAAGAAGAGAAAGATACAGTACAATGTATCCTTCTCTTCATTCAGAAGAGGAAGTAAACACAGGGGCTTACTCACAGTAACTGATCACTGTGATAACCAGAGGCTATCACAGTGATCAGGTGACCCGGAAACCGACAGCCCCGGGTCCCAAGCGTTAGTACATGCTGCGCGCCCCCAGCACAAAGGGAGATATGCGTATATGCAACCCCACGGGAAAAAAACACTAATGTTTGCGGTTGGCGGGAAGGGGTTAATGAAGTCAGTCCTTTAGGACTGATTCGCGCTGCCCACATGATAAATGCTCAATTTTAGCATGTGGCCAGCTGTCAGTTTTGCCCTGCAGTGTGCTGTGATGAGGGAGCAGAATAATGCACAATTAAAACATTTTTATTTATTGGAAGTGACACTTCATTCATGTCTCCACACAACAGAATGGTGCACTATGCTGCAGTAAATGCTTCATGTCTGCATTTTACTGCAGCTCACTGCAGTGTGAATGGGGTACGTAGTAAACAACTGCCCTAACAGTGACTGGCATTCATCCAGTGCAGGAATCTGCCAGTCCTTGAACTATGGGGTAGATTTACTAAAGGCGAATAGACTGTGCACTTTGCAAGTGCAGTTGTTCTCATGTTCCCCAGAATCTTAGTAAATGCATTAAGGCTCTGCTGGTTTCCATCAACAAATCATGTGCAAGCAAAAATTCTTTTTTTTTTATTTTCCTTGCACTTGATCGAGAAGTCTTAACAAAACAAAGCTTTACCACATTTACATTCACCAAGGAAATTAGTACAACTTCACTTGCAAAGTGCACCATCTATTTGCCTTTAGTAAATCCATCCCTATTTGTAAACAAACCCTTAAAGTGTTACTAAGGGCTTTTTTTAAATAATAAACATGTTATACTCACCTGCTTTGTGCAATGTTTTTGCACAGAGAGGTCCTGAACCTCCTCTTCTGGGGTCCCCCACCAGCGATCCTGGCTCCTCCTCTTTTCTGTGTGTTCCTCTAGTGAGCCGTGCATAGACACACACAGCGTTGCTTGGCCCTGACCCCTGATTATGACTGATTATGACTAAGCAAACCTTGATTCGTGAAATGCGTTAATATTACCATGCCTGCATAGAGGTCTTCTGATGTATCTTGATGGATTTTTATCTTCAATAAAGTAATTATCACTGCTTCATACCTGGGAGTGCGGTAAACCTTTCTTGAACCATTGGCCCTGACCCCACTTCCTCCTTATAACATTTGATTAACAGCAGCAGGAGCCAGTGGCTCCTGCTCCTGCCGGAGTCCCTGTGGGAAGAGGAAGAGATGGAAGAGAAGAGATCCATCTGTGCACATCGCTGGATCGATTGAGGGCTTAGGTAAGTAAGTATTAAAGAAGGTGGGGAGAACAGAAAGCTGTAAAACATTGTGTACCTTAATGCAGAAAATGCATTAAGGTAAAACTACTTTACTATGTTCTTTAGCATACCCTCTTCTTTAGGCATACTAGCACATTATGTGAAACTTACCCTAAAATGAAGCCAACTGACAGGGCTTCCATCTTCACACGTCTTCCTTCCAGGTTGGTGGGCTCCAGTCTCTTGATCGTGCAGGAGACTCTGTTTACGGCTCAGGAATGGCACAGTTATGCACTTTTAGGAGATATTTACTGTACCTATAGGTAAGCCTTACTATAGGCTTACTTATAGGTAAAAATCGTCCATGGGAGTTTATTCACACTGTAAGGTAAATATTATCCCTTAAGCCCCGTACACACGACCAGTTTCCTCGGCAGAATTCAGCTTCCGACCGAGTTTCTGGCTGAATTCTGGCGAGAAACCCGGCCGTGTGTACACTTTCGGCCGAGGAAGCCGACGAGGAAATAGAGAACATGTTCTCTATTTCCTCGTTGTTCTATGGGAGAACTCGGCCCGCCGAGGTCCTCGGCGGCTCAAGGACTGAACTGGCCGAGGAACTCGATGTGTTTGGCACGTCGAGTTCCTCGGCCGTGTGTACGGGGCCTTACACATATCTTGGACTAATGTTGATGGTTGTTTTTTCCTGCGTTTAACTTGCGTTACAGGTGAAGCTTAGATTACACCCAACCAAATGGACCAAAAGAGTTAATCATTCCGGTTCCATGCCCCGCCTGTTCCTGCTTTGTGTGGCTCTAGTCTATACAGTGTTTCAATAGAAATAAAGAATAAAAGTTTCAAAAGGTATAATTGTAATTGTCCTCAGATCACAGGACTTGCCTTTAGCTTCAGTGGGTGCATTTTAAAAGTAAGGGAACCTTAACTTTTAATTTAACTACCTAAATGCCAACATGTTTCTTAATTTCCCCCAAATTTCGGCAAAAAATTTAGATCACCTTGGGGTGTCCACTTTCTGAAAAGGAGTCTTTTTTTGTTTATAGCGCAAAAAATAAAAAGTGCAGAGGTGATCAAATACCACCAAAAGAAAGCTCTATTTCTGTGAAGGACATACATTTCATTTGGGTAAAGCGTCGCACGACCGCATAATTGACAGTTAAATCGACACACTGCCGTATCACAAAAAATGACTTGGTCAGGAAGTGGGTAAAACCTTCCGAGGCTGAAGTGGTTAAGTAGTGTGTTATAGATAGTAAACTAAATATATTGTAAGCACACCATAGTTGCACCTTCCCATCTTGACATTATAGTACTTCTCCATTACTTACTGCATTTAGCCATAAGTTTACTGTGCATGATCATGCTGATGTTTCCACCTGGAAACATTTAAAGTATCCATACAAGAGGACAGATAAGGCTACATTTAACCTGCCAAGACTCCCTTTATGTAGATGACATCAGCAGCTAAACAATATCATGTTGGCAGTGACTAATTTAGAACTGGATAGATGACTATCCTGGCTGTATATTTCTACAATGTATTATACACACTCCAGTTTTGCCGAACAAGCTTAAAATAGACCTAGATGAGGCTTATTCACTAAAGGTGGCTGTTACAATTTTCTGGTGGCTTTTGTAAGCACATGTACTCCATGTTTATTCATAGTGATCTTCCTTCCCTTGCTTTTGCTGCGTCCTCCTACTCTTTCCCACAGACCAGTCAGGTGCATTGCATAGTAGGGATAAACAGAATTATTTAGGTGCAGGGCTTTTTTTCAGCGGGAATGCGGGGGAAGGCAGTTCCGGCACCTCCAGCACAGACTGTATGTAATAGTAAGGGGTGCTGGGGTGTGCTGCAGGGTCTATTGATGCTTGCTGCTTGGGGGGATCTATTATATCTGCAGGGGGTCTATTTTTGTAGGGGAACCTATTGTTGCTGGGGGTGGGTCTTATATTGCTGGGAGGGGGTCAGTTCATGCTAGGAGAGATCAACTGTTGAAGGAGGTGTCTATTGTTTCTGGCTGCTGGAGAGTCTATTTATGCTAGCTATGGGGAGATCTGTTTCTGTTTTCGGGGGGGGGGGGGGGTGTTGTTTTGGGTGGTCCATTGTTGTTGGGGGCATATGGCTACAGGGGATCTATTTTACTGCTTTTTTTGTTGTCCCGAACAAATTCCATACAAATTACTTATCATCACAAAATGATACTTGGTTATGTATTCTCTAAAAGGGCAGTAATGGAAGGTGGGTTGGGGGTGAAACCAAGAAACGGTGATCGGAGGTGGGTAGGGGTGGAGAAAAGGGGCGACCCTGCACCTATGCTCTGAGAAAAATAGCTCAGATTAGGTGAAACTGATTTTGGTGCAAAATCACCAGTTTCATTGTTAGCAAAATGTTGTTACAATGAAAACTTTTAATTGTAATTGTTAAGGGATATATCGCTTTTATCAAATGTACTACTTATTTACTTATTTATTTTTATAGCAAGGATGTGTATTTTTTTTTCTTGGTGGGGAGAAAAATTTTGAATAGTTTATTACTTGTTCTTTGTATTTGTGTTTTTTTTCCTTTCTTTGTGTTTTTGATCATTATAAGTATACTATTGCTTTACATTTTTAGTTTACTTTCCTTTACTGTCTCACTTATTTTCTTTTTTTGTAATAAAAAAAAATAAACAAGCTAATTAGGAGCCATTAGCGGCACAAGACCAGTTGACAATTAAACCTCATTAAACCTAATTTTTTACAAATTTTTGGAGAAATAAAAGTCGTTCAATTTTACACATCCCTATTCATCTGACACCTACCCAATATCATAGCAATTTAGTAACTGTCATTTTCTGTATGTACTGAAGAGGCAATGTCTTTTATAGCCTTCATTATTGCCAGTGCAGTACATCACAATTACAGTATACCCTGGGGGCTGATTGTTGTTATCACCTTCATATCAGCCACAGGTCATTTGCTAATTACAACATAGTTGTGTTAACTGCAAGCTTTATCTACTCCTCTTCAGCTCAACTTGAGGCATAAACAATTGCCATCCAGTTTGCTACTTGTCTTTTAAATGGTTCAGCAAACTGAACTCTGAATACAATTTCCTTTAGCTGTTTGATGCTGTTGTTAACCAGCTAATTCTCCTCATATTGTGGGTTATTTTTTATCAGTGTTGTTTTACAAAAGTAAATATTTTCTGAATATATGTTCTTAATTTTTCCCACTAAGCCTATTTCCAGTTCATACAATTCCCCCAACTTTTCAATCAAATAATGTTAGGCAGAAAGGGGCTTACAGATTTTCCCACATAACAATTTGTGCACAGTATATGGCCAGTTTAAAGTACTCCGACTTGGAGCTAAAATGTTTTATTTTTCAATCAACACTAAGGTTCTATTCACACTTGTCATACAACTTGGGACATCAAAATGGCATGACAAGTCATTCCCCATGTTTTTCAATGACAACCATTCTTATACAGTTGAACCTTGGATTACAAGCATAATCCATACCAGGAGAATGCTCATAATCCAAAGAACTAACATATCAAAGCGAGTTCAAAATTGAAGTCAATGGAAATTAAAATAATTTGTTCCTCATTGACTTCAATGGGATGCAATACCGCATGCGGCCAGAGGTGGGGGGCGCCGGAGAGCCTCAGAAACAGCTGGAAAGGCCCGAGGACACCCCGGCGGTTCAGAAACTGAGTATTTACGTGTATTTCCGAGCACTGACGAATGGCGCCGATCGGCTGAGATCGTCGCTGTTCGGCTCTGCTCAGCTCCCGCGCCCTGCACCTCCAGAGAAATGTGGTACTGCAGGCCCTATTAGGTTGAATTATGCTCGTCTTGCGAGACAACACTCGCAAACAGAGTCAGAATTTAAAAAAAAGATGCTCGCAAATCAAAACGTTTGTTAACCGTGTTACTCTTAAACCGAGGTTCCACTGTATGTGCCACCTAAAGTTGCAGCGACTTCAAAGTAGTTCATGTACTACTTTGGTCTGACTTTCATGCAAATAGACTTCAACGTTAACCCTCAAAGGTTGCATGAAAGTAATACCTAAGTGTTAAACAATGTAACAGTTGTGCAACAGTTGTTCATTATTACTGGTCAAAGCCAAAGTCGTATCTGAGTTGCACCCATCCAAAGCTGCGTCAAAGTTGCCACAAAGTTGCAGTACAAGTGTGAATGGAGCCTAAATCATCCACACGCTGTTTTAAATAAAATAAAAATAAAATTAAAAAGTGTAGTATTTAACCCCCCTGACGGTAAACCCGAGCGCGACTCGGGGTTGGTTTTACATGTTAGGATCGGCAAACCCGAGTCGCGCTCGGGCTGGACGGGCTTACCTTTCGCTGGATCCACAGGCTTGGTTTACTCACCTTGTCCCTGGATCCAGCGATGCCACCCGCTGTGTGAGCGAGCGGGACCTCCTCGCTCGATTCACAGTCCCCGTGTGACGCCGATCTCCGTTCCCTGCGACGTTACGACGCACGGGGACGGAGAACGGCGCCAAATTCAAAAAAGTAAACAAACACATTACATACAGTATACTGTAATCTTATAGATTACAGTACTGTATGTAAAAAATACACACCCCCCTTGTCCCTAGTGGTCTGCCCAGTGCCCTGCATGTACTTTTATATAATAAAAAATGTCATTTCTGCCTAAAAACTGTAGATTGTCCAAAAGTGTCCCTTTATGTCAAAAATGGTTTTAGATCAGCTAGAAAACAGCGATAATAAATTATAATCACTTGCAGAATTGTGCGATAGCGATTTGCGGGGAAATTCGTCATAAAAAAAATAAAATAATGACAGCGACAATTCTGCAACTGCAAATTTCAGTGATTTTGAGTTGATTACATTATTGAATAATTTTTATTATAATTATATTATTATTTGTTATAATTATTTATAATTATTTATTATATTATAATTTATAATTTTGTTTTAAAAAAAAAAATCATACCCGGGATGCCTACAAGACTCTTGCTTGGTCAGATTTAAGTGAGTTATTTCTAAAAATTACAGGCCTACAGTATAAAACGCCAATTTCCTTGCAAAATAAATGTACCGCTTTTGGTACGTAATTCCAGACAGAATCATACCGCCAGGGAGGTTAAATGAATTCACTGCTGTTGTTGTTATTGTTGTTGTTGTTAGTGGACAAATACAAAATATGTGTTTTTTTCCAAAAAGGAGACAAGAAAGTAAATAATTTTCTTCTACACATATAATTCTACTCTAAAGCCTCGTACACACGGGCCAGAATCTCATGAGGAAAAAAACTTTGTTTTTCCTGACGAGATTCTTGGCAAGAATCTCTTGCCGCCCGAATGTACACACACTCCTTTCAAAAGAACCTGCGGTTCTTTTGAAAGGCAAGAACGCGGTGATGTCATCGCGTACGACGAGCCGCCTTCTTGCGTCACCCTACCTAGCTTCACCCTACCGCCTTCTTGCTTCACCCTACCTTGCTTCACCCTACCTAAGTCATTTCGAGCATGCGCGGGTTTCCACGGCGACAGGTAAGTATACAGACGCTCGGGTTTCTCTTTGGGAAACAGGCCGACAAGAATCTCATTGAGAAAATAGAGAGCAGGAGCTCTATTTTTCTCGTCGAGATTCTGGGCAGATTTCCAGATGAGAAACCTGAAAGCCTCGTATACACGCTCGGTTTACGCGAGCATGTGTACGAGGCTTTAGACTGCACTGGAAAATATATATATATTTTTCTTGTAATTTAGACAATTTCTGTGTTTTTGCAAGGTATATAAAGGTAGATAAACAAACACTAATAGTGTTTCAGTCAATCAGATACTAAAGAAAAAAAAATATGAATTATCTTTAGCTTACAGTTGGTCATATTTATAAAGGAGTGTGTGACAATCACCAAACATTTACTGTAGATGTAATTAACTGCTTGCCGACCTGCCGCCGTCATTCTACGTAGAGCCCGTAGCTCTACGTCGGCTCTCTCGCAGTCAACCAGGGGCTCGCTCGCGCGCCCCCGCTCGCCCCGACACAAGCGATCGCTCGTTACAGAGCGGGGTTTGGGAGCTGTGTGTGTAAACACACAGATCCTGGTCCTGTCAGGGGGGGAAATGCTAATCCTCTGTTAGAAGATCAGTAATTTCCCCTAGTGAGGCCACCCCCCCCCCCACAGTAAGAACACACCAAGGGACATACTTAACCCCTTTCCCGCCCCCTAGTGTTAACCCCTTCACTGCCAGTGGCATTTTTATAGTAATCCAATGCATTTTATAGCACTGATCGCTATAAAAAAGCCAATGGTCCCAAAAATGTGTCAAAAGTGTCCGAAGTGTCCGCCATAATGTCGCAGTACCAAAAAAAATCGCTGATCGCTGCCATTACTAGTAAAAAAAAAAATATTAATAAAAATGCCATAAAAATACCCCCTATTTTGTAAACGCTATAACTTTTGCGCAAAAAACAATCAATAAACGCTTATATGTGATTTTTTTTACGAAAAATATGTAGAAGAATACGTATCGGCCTAAACTGAGGAAAAAAAATGTTTTTTAGATATTTTTGGGGGATATTTATTTCAGCAAAAAGTAAAAAATATTATTTTTTTCAAAATTGTCGCTCTATTTTTGTATATAGCGCAAAAACTAAAAACCGCAGAGGTGATCAAATACCACCAAAAAAAAGCTCTATTTGTGGGGAAAAAAAGGACGCCAATTTTGTTTGGGAGCCACGTCGCACGACCACGCAATTGTCAGTTAAAGCGACGCAGTGCCGAATCGCAAAAAGTACTCTGGTCTTTGACCAGCAATATGGTCCGGGGGTTAAGTGGTTAAAGACACGTAAACCAGGAGAGAGACCTGCAGTGAATGTTTATCAGTGACACATTCACTATATAAATATGCCCCAGTTTTCAAATAAGTTAAGCATTTGGTTTGACACATACTTGTTACATACAGCTTGTTTTGTTTTAACATTCTGCTAAAAAAAATTCTGCTAAAAAAAAATTGTGAATCAGTACTGCTTGGACCTTGAAGAAGGGGACATACCCCGAAAGCTTGTCCTGAAAAATTGTAAGTTAGTGAAAATAAAAAAAAGTATCACGGACAGTACTCAATTCTGTTTGACACATACAAATGTTTTTGTGTTTATTGTGCACCGAGCTTCAATGTCTCAGTCATCTCTGAATCATCTATACACTGTGTATGTGTAAATAAATAAAAAAATCTGATTAATTTACTGTGGTTGTTGGCCAACAAATGCTGTTTTTTTTCCAGACTTTTCCCAGAGACAAACATAAAAAAATATTTTCTACACAAACATACAGTATACAGTATAAAAAATAAGGTCACATGAAAGAAAATGTTGCAACACAAAGATGTTTCCATGGCGCTCCTGTTGCCTTTTTCAATCCAATTTCTTTCAGTGGTATCTAACCAATGAGGAGGACTATTACTACATTGACCTTTTATTAATACTCAGCAATATTTTCCAGTGTTATATGATATGCTCTACTCCAATTCAAACTGAACAGTTCCCCTATCCTTTTGCCCCCCTTCCTCCCCATCCACATTTGTATTAGCCCCTTGATAGCCATACATTAATTGGCTGATAAGGGATTAATTATTATCCCACCTTATCAATTTAACGTTACTTGGTAACAATGGGCTAAAACAACACTTTGTTTAGTCTTTTATGTTCTGTTACATGTATGTCTTGTTTGTGCATCTGTCTGTGGCATTTAATTAATTGCCTGATTGGCTGCAATCATTTTTAATAATCTGCACTTTTTCTAGTTTAGATGCTTGATATTTGTATTAAAATTTTGTGGTATGGAATTAAAATTCTTAACTTGAATATTCCTGTTTGATCAATTTTTGTTGCTTAAAGTAACCCCTTTTTCCTGGTATCCTCCCTACCAGGGTAAACCCCCCCTCTTCCATATGCAGTATGGTTATTACCGCAACAACATCCCACTAGGTGAATGATCAATCCCCGGTTGCTTAATGTACTTGACCGTGTATTAGTGGTTAGCTTTCCCATCATATTTTCCCTTTACCCTTTTCTTTATTAATAGTCACAGTGGGGTTGACTTACTAATACTAGAGAGTGCAAAAGTGAATAGAAACTAATCAGCTTTCAGTTTTTTTTTTTAACAAGCTGAAGTTAGAAGCTGATTGGCTACCATGCACAGCTGCACAAGATCTTGCACTCTCCAGTTTTAGTATCAACCCCAATGTATAACCAGCTTTAGGAAATGGAGCACGGGCAAAAGAAAATGTATCTGTAGTAGCAGCAACAAAGAACCACAGTTTCAAACTTTAAAAACATTTGATTCCTCCAAATCAAGTGACTGGCATACTGTCAACTGGGTAACTTTGTATCCTTATAGTAGCAAAAGAATGATGAATCTGAAGCCTCGTACACACGACCGAGGAACTTGACGGGCGAAACACATAATTTTCCTCGTTGAGTTCCTTGTTAGGCTGTCGAGGAACTCGACAAGGCAAGTTTCTCCATTCCTGTCGAGGAAATAGAGAACTTGCTCTCTTTTTGGCTCGTCGAGTTTCTCGACAGTTTCCTCGATGAAAATTAACACACGACCGGTTTCCTCAGCAAAAAAATATCTCCCAGCAAGTTTCTTGATGGTTTTTGCCGAGAAACTCGGTCGTGTGTACGAGGCCTGAGTCATTCTCTTTCTCATTTTCTCCAAACACTCTTCCTATAAGTGCAAGATTATCTTCATCTCAACCTTTATTAATCCCCGGTACTTCTTCTGTTGCAAGAAAAATAAAAAAACATGTGTTATTAGCTAGAGGTCCAGGTCAACAGGCTTTGAGCTTGTGTCAATTGCATCAGTTTAAAATCAGTTTAAGATGCTTTTGAGATCATTCAGAATTCATTGCAGTTAACCTCCCCTTGACCTACATTTAACCTGTTTCGAGAGACATTCCCACAGCCTTATATGTCTAATTTGCAATATTTGGAATATAATAAGGATGTGTACCATTAGAAGGAGAAGACAGTTAAAAAATGTAAAAGTTGTCAGAGGTGGCATTGAGCTAACACCAAAACCGGAAAGAAGAAATTGATGCCACGGTTTCCGTTAACTTTTTCTAATGTCTAACACACATGATGTGATAATGTAGCAGTGGTTAGGATCACAGGGATTAAAACATTAGTACGCAATGTTGAAAAGAATGAGCTGCTGCAACATATCACTATATCACCAAAAGTAATTAATTTTCTGAAATGTTAAAACAAATTAAAAAAACGACATATTCAAAAGATGGATATGTCAGCGTAGCAGTAGGCAAAGAAAATGAGATATGCTCTGCACTTATTTCTGAGATACCACCATGGAACAATCTGCATTTACAGGACTATGATATTCATCAATGGCTAAAACTTGCCATCAATAATCTAGCTGATTTATTCACTGATATTACTTTTATCGCCTTCATTTAGATTCAGAATTCATTTTTCTGTGCCAAGAACCTTTTTTTTTTCTTTGCTATCTCCAAGTGAGACATGCTTTTACAGCCCAATTTATAGCTGTGATAAAACTTATCATCAGCTTCCTTTTCATAGGAATACTTCATTCACAAGGGCACAGATTTTATCTATAAGCATCTGATTATGTCCAAAAAATCTATCACTTCTGTCTTACTAAATGGAAAGATATGTTTTCACAATTCCTGGGCTCCCCATCTATTAATAATAAAATGTTACAATTATGTATAATTACACCTCCCTAATCCTATGAAAAATGGGCATGTTTTCTAAATGCAGATTGTGTCTAGAAAAGAAGGCTAACCTCTGGCACATGATTTGGACAAATCAAATTCTGGCAGAAAAAAAGTTCTCAAATCCAAAAGAGAAATTATGCTAAACTCACTTTTTTTGTGTTCAGGATATTTTCCTCATATAATGTAAATGCACTAGACAATTAGCTGCTGTGGGCATGCCCCGGTGCTCTACCCAAAACCTATGAATCCTAGTAATAGTTCAATGTAACTGAAATAAAAATAAGCGTATGCCAATATTTTTAACTGATACAAAAGATTAATACTGTAAGGCTTCATTTCCACTGGCGTTTTTACAGCCACTGTTGTTAGGCTTTTTTACAGCTTAAAAACGCCTGTCCATGTTTATTTTGCAAAAAAAAAAAAAAAAAAAATTGCTGTGAGCTGCAGCTTTAAAAATGCCGCGGTCGCGTTTTTGAGCGTTTTTGAGCGTTTTTGAGCGTTTTTTAACGTCTGGCGTTTTTACAGCTCTACTCTGGAGCTTCAGAACGCCCTGGTCCTGTGTTTTTTTTACAGCTCAAAAACGCCTATGACATTTGCAGCTCAAAAACGTCTATGTGGGCATGATGCCATAGAATAACATGGACAGGCGTTTTTAAGCTGTAAAAAACGCTCAGAAAAGTGGCTGTAAAAACGCCAGTGGAAATGAAGCCTTAATGAACATTATATTTTATATAAATGTGTGCACTTATGTTTAGGATTATTTGCATGTATTCATTTTGAGCAGACTCACAGTTAAACAGCATGGGCATTTAGAGGATGCAAGTACAGCACTGTACAAGTTCTGTTAATTGTAATGATTTTTTAATTAGTAAATTTGATATTTAAACCAGTACACTGTTGTACTATGTTTGACAACGATATTAGCAGGAAAGTAAAAATATAGGTAAACATTTATTGGCTAGTTTACCTACTTGAGCTCCAGAATATTTTACCTTCTTATGGCCAGGCCATTTTTTGCTATTTGTCACTACGTTATTTTAACTGGTAATTGCTATATCCAAACAAAATGTATATATTTTTTTCACACAAATAGAGCTTTCTTTTGGTGGTATTTTATCACCATTGGGATTTTTTTTTTCTTCAATATCATTTAAAAAAAAAAATGTCCAACAAAAATGTTTTAATAATCAAATTTCTTCATAAATTTTGGCCCACATTTATTCTGCTTCATGTTTTTGATAAAAAAAAATCCCAAAAAGTGTTTATTGATTGGTTTGTGTGAAAGCTATAGCGCCTACAAACTATGGAACAGATACTGTTTGTTTTTGTTTTTTACTACCAATGGGACTGTGATAGTGGGGCAGTCAATCTGATACTCACTGACACTGTAGGGAATTGACTAACTGCCACTGACATCACCAGTGACATTAATACAGGGATCAGTGATAATACTGCACACTGTCACTGTACTAATGACACTGGCTGGGAAAGGGTTAACATCTATCAAGGGGCGATCAAGGGGTTAAAAGTGTGCCCAACTATGTGTAATCTGTGTAAAGCAGGGGTCCTCAAATTATGCCCCTCCAGTTGTTCAGGAACTACAATTCCCATCATGCCTAGTCATGTCAGTGAATGTCAGAGTCTTGCAATGCCTCATGGGATGTGTAGTTCCGCAACAGCTGGAGGGCCGTAGTTTGAGGATCCCTGGTGTAAAGTGTGCTGATTTTTACTACTGATCTTTCAGTTTCTCATCCCTGCCTTGCAGGGATGAGAAACTGACAGGTCGCTCCCTCGGTACAGCACTCTGCATTGTTTACCAACACAGAGCTCTGGCCTATGATTGCACGCAGCCAATCAGCAGATTCTGGCTGTGAATCATTTGCTGGGACTTGCTGACAGGGTCCTGCTGTGAAAAATCCCAGCGGCAGCTGGGCGGGGGCGTGCATGCACCCTAAACTTAGGCAGCCATGTACGTCACTTTACCTATAACCACCACTTGCCTGCACAGTGAAAAAAGAGGAGAAAGACGCGTGATCTAACACATGGATAAAATTGATACAGTTTATTTAAAACCAGTTAATAAATGAATAAAAGGAAATTACTACGTATTCATAGAGACTAGGTTACAAAGTATTTATATAAAATGAATTGTGCCCATGCAAGGGTAAATGCTCAATGGTAGGGTAATGCGTTTCGAGGGGTTCCCTCTTCATCCGAGCCTTGGAGGATGAGAACAAGTGTCTGCATAATGTGGTAGATTTATAAATAGAAGAGTGCCTGATTGGGAGTTGTATCACATAATGGATGGTAAATTCTCTTTTGTTCTAAAGGTGTCCACATCCCAGCACTCTGTGTATATCTAGACACATAGACGCATGTGTGCAGGGGTGTGCAGAGGGGTTAGACTTGTGAAAGTGCCTAAGGCAGATGAAGTCGGATGTCAAACTGTTTAGTGGTGAAGGTGAGGGAGATCTGGATGGCACATACCTACGTACCATGGAGTATATGGTTTGGTTGTTATTTGTTTTTTGGAATTTTGTTGTTTTTTATGTCTGTCATCGGTACCTATGTTTTGGCTTGTAGAGGAGCTGCAATCAATGGATGTCGGCTGCAGGCTGGAGGCCATCTTCCTTGGGGCACTAAAGTCCTCCTAGCAGAGTGCTGTTCTGTGCTGCAAGGAGAGTTGTGGCATTTAAGTTAGAAAGCAGGCAGTAGTGTATTTAGGTTTTGTGCTGCCCTAGGCCTGACTAAACTTGTGCACCCCCTAATTTAAATATGACCCACCCCTTCCTGTCATGGCCAAACCCCTTGCTGTTTAAGACCCACCCTGAAATTTTCCAGTGGGCACACTAGTTCTGAGGGCCTTGGGGGGTAATAAATTCTCTTAATTTGCAGAGATTTCCTCTCACTTCCTGTTTGGCTATGGGGCAGGAAGTGAAGGGAAATCTCTGCAATGGGACAGAGATGGTAAAAATTAAACTGACAAGGGCCATAACCCTCCCTTACTCTATCCAAAAGGAAAAAAAAGTTTTGCCTATAGTTCTACTTTAAGCACACATTTTTGATAATTTTATGGAGAGAACTAAGAAGATATAACCTTGGCAATGGTACAGCAGAAAACATATAGCACAGTGAGGAAGATTTGTGGTGCTGTCCCCCACAGTTGCGGAATGCTGGTCGCCTGCATACCGGAAGCAGTTTATTGGGACTAATTTGCCTCCCAGCCCAGTCCGCCCCACAAGACTAGCACTACACTAACAGTGCAGCGCAAGCCTGGCAGAGACTCTCTGTGCTGCCCCCCTGTAAAGTGCTGCCCTAGGCCTGATCTTTGTCAGCCTAGGCCAGGATACAGCGTTGAAAGCAGGTGTATGTGAGAGCGGAGGTGGGTGGCTCAATGGGTCGCCTGCAGGCGGGCGACAAGTGGTTAATATATTTTGTAGCACATGCAATTAGTTCTGTTGTATGACCCCATATAATTGTTCACAAATAAATAAATTATAATGTGTGTTTTGTTAGCAAACAAAAAATATTGCTTATAATTTCACTTGTAGTCATCTCTGCAATATATGTTTGGTCTCACATATTAGGAGCAGTGGCCCAAATACAGGCAAGGCTAATATACTAAAGGAGTTGAGAATCCCCACTCAATAAATTGTAGCTGTGTTCACTTTGAATCCCCAAATGTGCAGATGAAATAATCTAACAGAAATTAGCTTTTTACGCAATGGTTATTAGTTAACCTTCACTCAGTTTTGAAGATTCTTAGCTACTTTAGTAAATCAGCCTCATTGTTTCTGGGTAAAAAGATGGTCACCGTAAACTGGATGAAATCAAATGTAACCTTGCTTTAAATCTGTAACCACCTGGTGAATGCAACAATTCCTTTTTTTGAAAAAATAATATAGAAAGGTGGTTATCACCAAATTTCAGTCTATGTCTATGGTTGCACTTCCTCGCACATTATATACTACGGCCCGGATTTACATACCTTGGCGCATAGTTATGCCGGCGTAGCGTATCGAATATACGCTACGCTGACGTAGCGCAGAGCGGCGAGCACAGTATTCACAAAGCACCTGAACCCTAATCTACGCTGGGTTCCCTCGGCGTAACTCGTCGCAAGTGTCAGTGGGCGTGAGCCATGCTAATGAGGCATGACCCCATGTAAATGATGGGCTGAGCGCCGTCAAGATACGAATAACGGACAGCGCATGCGCCGTCCCATGGACGCTTGCCAGTGCGCATTCTCAGAATCACGTCGAAACAACTGCCTAAGTTACGTCGAATCACTGCCTACGACTTGAACGTAACCTACGACTAGCCCTATTCACGTACTACGTAAACGACGTAAAAAACGACGGCTGTGTTCCCTGGTGCAGCCATTTACATTGATGCTGCTGACTTACACCTGCTTTATGCGGCTTAAGTTTACGCCGGACGTACGACTTACGTAAACCGCATATATTAATGCACCGGGCGTAAGTACGTTCGTGAAACGGCGTATCTCACTCATTTGCATATTCGAATCGTAAAACAATGGGAGCGCCCCTTGCGGCCAGCGTAAATATGCGCCCACGATACGACGGCATAGGAAACTTACGTCGGTCGGATGAAGCCTATTTTCAGGCGTATCTTGCCTTCAGAGTCAGGCTCATAGATACGACGGCGCATATGTGCACTTACGCAGCGTATCTCGAGATACGTCGGCGTAAGTGCTACGTGAATCCGGGTCAAAGTCAGTGGATGATCGTGCAAACTGTTTGGTTTCATAGAAAATATACACTGCAACCCCTAGAGATGTGGATTTCTCTAGATGTTTTACTAACAGTTGTATTATATATTAGAATGTACAAGATAACAGGTACATATGTACCATTACCTTTTTTGCATACATATTGCATTTGAGCAAATTTTGCAAATTGTGTCCTACTTTGTGTCTGTGAACCATCTTATTGTACCATATATTTTGATGTGCCATTGGAAATAGTAAACTTTATTAACTAATACATTAACATTGAAGCAATTTAATAATAATAATAATAATAAAAAAAAGCAATTTGCTTCGCTATATAATATAATATAATATTGCATCTAGCTATTTTTCTAGGTGTGTACTGGTCAAAGAATGGTTAATATAGAGTATGCTGGTCCGCCTGCATCTTTTCTCCACTACATAATTCTTTACGTGACAATTTACAGCCACCACTTTCTAATATAGACCCACAACTGTCACCACTAGTGACTGCTACCTATCCACCACCACTCCTGCTTGCAAAGAAATGCCAAATATTTATATTATTTTATACCAATTATTGTCAAGAAGCCTCCGTTTTCCATCCTCTTGCTATTTTTACCATTATCACAGGGTTGCCAATACTTTTGCAGTCACTAAGCAGCTAAAATACTGCTAATTTGTCATGTAGTTGATGCAACTGAGTAGAAACGAAATTGTTAGTTTATATTGGAATCCAATGATCTTTACATGCTCTGTCATAAATGTTAACCACATCCAAATCAGATTTGTCTGTGGTGTAGTCCATGGTAAAGGCAGCATGTAAACGTATGGTTACTTTAATAAGCATTAATTTAGGGAAAGTCGTTCTAGCTTTTTATAGCACTAAGTTAACTTTTTTTATTGCATATGCCAAAGCATCTAAAAGTTTTAAAAATACATGCCCACATGACACTAATTTCTGTTTTATTAACTTTAACTCACTTTAAATTATTCACTTCAAGCATTATTGTTATTAAGCTTAAAGAAGTTTCCCTGTTTTTAATAATAATATATTTATATATAAAGTATTCCCTAGGGTAACGCTTAAGTCATTCTTTAATATATTTTATGTGAAAGGTAAAATAAACATTTAAAATATTATTATTATCTACAGAATTCTAAATAGTGAAAATTGTTAGCAAGATGAAAAAATAATGCAGCCTTACAAATCACTTTTTTTAAATTTTGCTCAATCACTGAAGTTTTATAAACTTGGATTTGGCAAACAGTGACATCTAGTGGGGGATCTAGTAACTGACAGCAGTAGATATTTTGTAATATGTAATCCTATTGAAGAAGTCTATCCAACCCAGGTCTGTTATTGGTTAATCCTGTTTATCCTCTTGTACAGGTCATCAAATACAGACACTATCCATCTGCCTGTAGTTCTCCTTCACTTCCTTCATTCTAAATCTCCATGTCAATCAAAGTCTTTCTCTCTCCCTGTGTCTCTCTCTCTCTCTCTCTCTACAGTATATATTAGATAGATAGATAGATAGATAGATAGATAGATAGATAGATAGATAGATAGATAGATAGATAGATAGATAGATAGATAGATAGATAGATAGATAGATAGATAGATAGATAGATAGATAGATAGATTTATACATATAGATCGATAGATAGATAGATAGATAGATAGACAGATCGATAGATAGATAGATAGATAGATAGATAGATAGATAGATAGATAGATAGATAGATAGATAGATAGATAGATAGATAGATAGATAGATAGATAGATAGAAAACGTATCCAGGAAAAATTACATTTGTCAAATAAATTGCAATATGAGGTCATAAAGCTGGGCATTCCTGCTTATTTAGGGACAGCAATGATCACCTTACATTTGACAATTGCATATAGCGCAAGCTTTGTTGATCTGAGTGACCAAAGCTGAAACAGGATTTGACCGTGTATTCAGATCGCGTAGGTGTACAACCACAAAAATGTATTAAATAGTGTCATTGCAAGCTGTGCTTTGTGAATAGCAAGGCAGGGAAAGTTAGAAGAGACACAACACCTGAACTATTATCCGTAATATAAGCCTCACTGATGTTGGCAATTGACCAAAAGTACAACAGAAGCCGTTTTATCTGGGCAGAGTATGAGTAGCAAGTTAAATGAGCTTACAAGAGGATACTAAAGACTCTTTAGAGAAAAAAAGTAAACAGGGACTGCAACTGTATATGAGGTTGTGTTAAACAAACAGATACCAAACATGTCAAGTCTTAAAACTACATACACCCGTGAAATGGCAAAAAACTACGGTAACCAAAATTATTACAACTTCTGAGCCTTATTAAAAGTGATCGGGTGACTCTAGAGCCACCCCAATCACTTTTATCTGAAAGCCCTTCGCTGGCTCTAAAAACCCATACAAAGTTAATGAGCTTCCTTGAATCCCCTGTATAATTATACATTTATAAACATACCATGGTGGACAAGGTGTTAACACTGAATTCTGAGAAATTAATTACAATTTGTTTAGTACAGGAGGGCAAGGATATGGTGCATTATTTACCCTAGTGCTCGTGCCACCTCTATTCTCTTCTGCCCAAAGCCCTGAGCTGTAGTTGGTCCCTTGGCATCATCATGTGCAGTACCATGCTATTTTTTATGCACTGTACATAAGAAGGCAAGTGTTCAACTGGGGAATGAAGCACCTTTGAGAAGCACTGAATCAGTTGCACAGCTGGAGGGACTCTGCTGTAGCCAGGAATAAGGTAAGTGTTACACCTTATTAATGCACTTAGAAATGTCTTGTTAACGCGTTCAAATGTATGAGAAGCATTCCATGTGAATAAGGCCTCAACAGCGAGATGTGCATGCAAGAGCCAAGCTCCCTCTGTGTGAGCTTATGCTGCAGCAGTGTCTTATTTTATATATTTTTTTTTGGGGGGGGGGGTACCTGGCTCCTATGAGTTTACAAGTAGTGTTGATGTAGTTAGAGGGAAGGGGTGTTGACTGGCAAGAGGAGCCAGCTTATCAACATGATGAAAATATACCAGAGAGGGTGTGCTTCCCAACCAGCCTAAAGCTGGCCATAGATTATTCAAATCTCAGCCTTTTCAGCAAGAACTGGCTGAGATTCAAACCATATCTGCACAGGCTGAATGTACCCAAGTTGATTGATTAATCAACTTGGGTACAACCAGCCAGCCAGAGTTTACAGGAAATTATCTATAGCGGTGGTTATACCTGCTAGCAATAATCTCTGTGTTCTCCTGGCAAGGATAGCTCCCCACCCTCCCCCGCCAGGGAACACAATAGCACGGCAGGAGGGATTCCCCTGTCAACACTGACTGCCCATTTTTGTTGCAGAAAATAAATTTGCTCCATCTATGGATGGCCTAAGTGATTTTCTCTTCTAAGTGGTGTGAGACCATTGAAAATGTCTGTATTAATTCATTATTATCTTATGCGTAATTATTATCTTATGCGTAATTATTAACTTATGCGTTATGGCAGTTTATAGTTAGGTCAAGCAATGTATGATAATAGCACAGACAATTTGGCCCGGATTCACATACATCGGCGCATATTTATGCCACCGTAGCGTATCTCTTTAACACTACGCCGGCGCAGCGCGGAGAGGCATGCACTGCAGCAAGCCATTGCTCACCAATGCAAAGAAAATAAATGATAAGCCGGCCAAGGTGAAGAGGCACGTCAGGGGCACGGGAGGCGGACCAGCCAGTACTGTCAGGCTGACTGCCGATGAGGAGGTGATCGCCAGATGTCTGGAGAGGGAGCAGGTGGAGGGCCTGGAGGGCTTTGACTCCGGTGAACAGGCCTTGAGGACAGGTAAGTGTTTTTTTCCCCCATCCGGTATGTAGCATGTGAGGGGGTGCAAGGGAACATGTGACAAGTGTGTGGGTCCATCAACATGTGAATGCTTTGTGTCATCTACAGATGTGCTGGAGGGAGCAGGGCCATCGTCTGCTGCTGGACGACCCACGCCATCCCCGGAGGAGTGTGCCCACACCTCTCCTCTAGAGGAAGTTGAGGAGGAGCATGTTGATCTGGAGGAATGTCTCTACCTCGAGGATGATAACATCTTCCCTGGAAACTCCGAGACCTCCACCCCCATCAGGGTAAGCCCCTCAAGGGCCTCCCCCATCAGGGTAAGCCCCTCAAGGGCCACCCCCATCAGGGTAAGCCCCTCAAGGGCCTCCCCGTACAGACGGGAACAAGCCTCTCCAGCCCCCAGGAAGGCTTTGTGGAAGACAAGGGGTGTACCCGAATCCCTACAAGAAGGGCTTGCGAGGGAACAGGCCCGTCAGACGCAACACGTGGGAGACATTTCCAGCGACCTCCATCGTGTGGCTGACAGCCTGGCCGCCTTTGTTGGGTCCTCGGCCAAGACCCAGGCTGAATGCACAGTGGCTGTGCAGGGCACCGCAGCCACTATCAGCAGTGCCTCAGCCAACAGGCTGCCCATACTGTGGCTATTTCGGACTGCATGCAGGAGGTAAATGCCAACTGCGCAGCCATGGTCACATGTTTGTGCTACCAAACCCAGTCCCTCAATGCTATACATCAGCAGATGGTAGCAGGGGGTCCCTCTCCATCTGGGGACCAGGGATCTGGGGAAGTTCAGGCCACCCTGGACCGGCACTCCGCGGCTATGGGGGAGCTGCAGGCCACTGCCACAGGGATCCGTGCAGAGATGAAGAGCCTGGGGGAGGTTGTACAGGCCAATACTTCCGCCACACAGATGGAGGATCGCCTGACCAGGCGCCTACAGCACCAGACCAGCGGCAGGCAGCTGCGTATGCAGGCGGAGACTAATAGCGTGCTAGCACGCATTGCCTTGGCATTGGAGGGCATACAGGCAACATCTTCCAGGAGTGACAGGCCAGGGGATGACCCTCCTCAGGATGCCCAACCCCCCCACTCCAGTCGTCCCCACAACTATTGAGAAGCCAGACCCTAGGCACGAGGCCTGGCCCACGAGAGGACAAATGACTCTCTGGACGTTGGCAGGTCAGAGTATGAGCGTTATTTTTTTTTGGAGTGTCGTGCATAGATGTATGTGTCGTCCTCCAGTAAGGGAATGTCATGTCGGCCAATGGCATGATCCCTTTTATTTTTTTTGTAGCCACTGCACACGGTCAGTAGTGCAGGCTACAATGTGACTGGTGTGTGAATGTGTGGGTGACATTCCTGCCAGCAAGGCGTATCACCTTGGGTCGTCGGGGAGAAGTTATCCCCACAACCGTGTGAATGTGGTATGAATGGACAGCAACACCATTGGGGCCTTGGCGTGGCGTTGCTGCTCCCAAGTCCCGTGTGGTGGACTTGGCCTAAACCAATGTGAAGTGGATGTGGTGTGTGTGAGCACAGGATCCCAGATGGCAAGTCCCCTTTTTTTTTTCTTTTTTAGAAAAAATAAATGTTTTTGATATTTTTTTATTTCTTTTTTATTCTTATTAGTTCCTTTTTTCTTTATTTTGTCTTTCTCAATTTGCGGCAGCACCCCCCCCAGGCCCATGACTGAAGCTGTGTAAGGGGCCCCATAATTCCTGATGGCGGCCCTGCCTGGCATGTTGGCATACAGATGTGTTGTCCTGCAAGTGTGGTTGCTCAGCTCGTCCGTAACGGTGCTGCTGCAGCTGCTGTCCAGCTGACCTGTGCACGTCTGGTGCTGAGTTACACCTGCTTTATGGGGAATAACTTTAGGCCGGACGTAGAACTTACGCGCACCGCGCGTAGCCTGCGCCGGGCGCACGTACGTTCATGAATCGCTGTATCTCCCTCATTTGCATATTTGAATACAAAAACAATGAGAGCGCCACATGCGTCCAGCATAAATATGCACCCACGATATGCCGGCGTAGACAAGTTACGTCGGTCGGATGAAGCCTATTTTCAGGCGTATCTAGTTTTGTGGGCACGGCGCATAGATACGACGGCACATATTTACACTTACGCGGCGTATCTCGAGATACGTCTGCGTAAGTGCTTTGTGAATCCGGGCCTTAGTATGCAAACATTACAATTCTGATTCATGTCCTCCCACTAAGTAGCACTGAAGACGGACAATCATAGTGAAGTACCTACAGTACATAAGTCATTCAGTCCCAGAGATGTCAAGACAGGAAGAGCCATCTAAATATACATGCAAGATAATGGCACTGCAACCTAATCATGCAATCAGGTCCAGCAAGAGCCCTCTATTTGCACTCACCATGCCTGGCTTGCATTCTCCACCCTGCAACACAAAAGTACTTCCATGTAGATAAAGTTGGGAACCTGGTGGGAAAACCTAGATGCCAACTTTATCCAAACGGAAGGAAGAGTCATCTACTGTCTTCATGCAGAATATTCCATCCTATGCTTATTTTAAAAGAAAAACACAGGACGTAAAATTATGTTTTAGTCTCCCCTTAGTTTCAACCAGATATAGGCCCGGATTCACAAAGCACTTACGCCGACGTATCTCGAGATACGCTGCGTAAGTGTAACTATGCGCCGTCGTATCTATGCGCCGTGCCCAAAATCTGAGATACGCCTAAAAATAGGCTTCCTACGACCGACGTAACTTGCCTATGCCGTCGTATCGTGGGCGCATATTTACGCTGGGCGCATTTGCCGCTCCCATTGATTTTCTATGCACATATGCAAATGAGGGAGATACACCGATTCACGAACGTAGTTGCGCCCGGCGCATAATATACGCGGTTTGCGTAAGTCGTACCTCCGGCGTAAAGTTATGCCCCATAAAGTAGGTGTAAGTCAGCAGCATCTATGCAAATGGCTGCACCAGGGAACACAGCCGTCGTATTTTACGTCGTTTACGTAGTACGTGAATATGGCTAGGCGTAGGTTACGTTCACGTCGTAGGCAGTGATTCGATGTATCTTAGGGAGTAGTTCCGACCTGATTCTGAGCATGCGCACTGGGATGCGTCCATGGGACGGCGCATGCGCCGTTCGTTTTAAGCACTTGTATGGCACTCGGGCCATCATTTAAATGGGGTCACGCCTCATTAGCATGGCTCATGCCCACTTCCACCTACGACGGCTTACGCCGAGGAAACCCAGCGCAGTTTGGGCAACGGAGGCTTTGTGAATTCGGTGCGTGCCTCTCTGCGCCGCGTTGGCGTAGCGTATATTAGATACGCTATGCCGGCATAAATATGCGCCAATGTATGTGAGTCCGGGCCATAGAGTTTGTATGTTCAATAGTTTAGGAGGGAGGAGTGATAACAGTGGTGTTGTATTGTAAAAAAAAACACTAATCTTGAAAGTTAAAAGAATACTTTTGGATTTGGACTTTTAGAAATAGGCTGCTGCATTGGAAGGGTTCTGCTTTAATGGAGGTGATCCATGTCTCAGGGACAGTCCTGCTTAAAATAGAAGTAAAGGTTAAAATAAGTAAAGTTTAAAGCTTTGCCTCTCCACTGCTGATAAATATTTATTTATTTATTATTTATTTCAGTTACTTATATAGCGCCATCAATTTAAGCAGCGCTTTACATATACATTGTACATTCACATCAGTCCCTGCCCTCAAGGAGCTTACACTCTAACGTCCCTAACTCACATTCATACATACACATACTAGGGACAATTTAGAGGGGATCCAATTAACCCACCAGCATGTCTTTGGAGGTATGTTGCCTACTGTTTGCAGAGTAAATTCCTTTTGTTTTCAGTCACTGACTTGCCCTAAAAAATGTATAGGACACAAAAAGCTAAAGGTTCATCCCCCTTTGTCGAGACTTTCACTGACACACAGCAGATGGAGCTGTGCCATCATGTTGGCTTTGAAGAAGTGAAAAATAATGTATTTACACTGTGATTTATTGCAAAATATCAGACCCAAACAAATGCAGCAGCTCTTAAGTGGGTAAGCACTACAAAGTTATGTTGGAGAAATATGGCGATTGCAATAAATTACAGAGTTTGGACAGTTGAAAACAAAAAAAATTAGAAGTGTGGCTAAGAAATGTACATTGCAATGTTTATGTATTCCTAACCTCTTGCCATGATATGTAATGCATATGCCCGGTGGCAAAGAGGGTAGACTTTAACACCCAAACGCCACACATGGCTGAGGTCTCTATGCTCAGTGCACGCTCACTGCATGCTCCCAGCACAGTGACTGATCTGTCCTAAACAGCTCTTGACCTCTAGTCATGATCAGGAGCCGGCAGGACAAGCTCACGATCATATGACCACTATGACAGCCAATCATAGTGGTCACATCATCTGAAAGTCCACCCGCTCCCCCTTTCCCAAGCGTAAAAACACATTTAAAGGGATGTTTGTGCACCCTTCCAGCAGTAATCTGGTGGCCTGACAGCCTTCTAATTGCTAATGTAAACACAGAGGGCCAGATTCAGGTATGAGATACGATGGCGTATCCCCAGATACGCTGTCGTATCTCTGAGTGTGCGGCATCGTATCTATGCGCCTGATTCTTAGAATCAGTTACGCATAGATTTGACTAAAATCCGACCAGCGTAAGTCTCTTACGCCGTCGTATCTTAGTTGCAATTTTATGCTGGCCGCTAGGTGGCGCTTCCATATATTTACGCAAGGAATATGCAAATTAGGTAGATACGCTGATTCAGAAATGTACGTCCGCCCGGCGCATTTTTTTACGCCGTTTACGTTAGGCTTTTTCCGGCGTAAAGTTACCCCTGCTATATGAGGCGTATCCTATGTTAAGTATTGACGTCGTTCCCGCGTCAAATTTTGAAAATTTTACGTCATTTGCGTAAGTCGTCCGTGAATGGGGCTGTGCGCAATTTACGTTCACGTCGAAAGCATTGGCTTTTTGCGGGTTAATTTGGAGCATGCGCACTTGGTTAATTTCACGGACGGCGCATGCGCCGTTAGTCAAAAACTTCATTTACGTGGGGTCATGTTTTATTTGCATAAAACACACCCACCTCTTCACAATTTGAATTAGGTGCGCTTACCCCGGCAGATTTATGCTATGCCGCCGTAACTTAGGGCACATGTTCTTGGTGAATACAGAACCTGCCTCACTAAGTTACGGCAGGGTAGCGTATCTGAGATACGCTACGCCCGCACAAAAATGAGCCATTCTACCTGAATCTTCCCCAGAGCAGGTGCACAAGAATTGGGGAGAGCAGAGTGCTTAGATCCAACTTGAACAACTTCACTGCTTCTCTTGCTATTTTTAGGCTCCATTCACATATGTACGCTGCGGGAACATGCATGAAGTTGCATATGTTCCTACAGCTCATAACAATGTGTCATGATGTTCATCATGTCTCAATTTTAGATTTGTTCCAAATTTTATGCCTTCCCGACGAAGCTCATTGTGAAACACGTTGAGGAAACTACTTGTCCGTATGCTTAAACAATGTCTATAGCCTCGTGCACACGATCAGTCCATCCAATGAGAATGGTCTTTCTCATTGTTGGGTGTGCTATGGTTGTGTGTGTTGTCTGCTCACCCCTGTTCTCCCCTTTCCCTCCTGTTAGTGTATTGTGGATCAAATAAGAGAGCAGGAGAGAGAGAGAGAGAGAGAGAGAGAGAGAGAGAGAGAGAGACAATTGGAGCATCAGCAAGGACTCGCTGTGCAGGCGCTATGGTTGAGAATAATTGTAGTTCATAAAGGGGTGCTGTACAATGCTTGTTAATGGAGGCTGACAGACTGTGGACTTTTCCACAAATCTTTGCACCTTGAGGAGGACAAGCTTCACTGTTTTCCTGGGCAAATAGATGTTGATCGGGGAAGTCAAGGGAAGAGAGCGACCAGGTCAGATCTGTTGTGAGGATCTATGCTTCTCATCTGAATAACTAGGGCCATTAGAGAGGAGCTAAGGGAACATGTTGCTGCACCTGTTCCCCACATCAGGGTTAGTTGGTTGGACCTACACCTGAGCCTACTGGAGCTGCCTTCAGAGACTGAGTTGAGAGAGAGAGAGAGTCGTTGCATTTTTAGGACCTGAGACTGCAGCTTGTGTGAGGACACTATGCCTGTTTGCTGGTAACTGCTAATCGCTAAGCCATTGGGACCCAGTTAGCCACCTGCAAGGAAGTGGTGGTGAGCGGAACTACATGTCCTAAATGCAGCCCAAACAGATACTGCCCCTACTTAGTAGCTTAGTCTCTGTCATCTACTAACACAGTGCACCATCTAAAGAAGGGCCCCACTGAAAGCCAGATCAATGTTGAATACAAGGCGCCAGGTACTTTCAGACAGGTGGTAATCCATTCACTGGAGATATAAACACCCACACGCTCTAGGGATTGCAGAATGTGTGCGTAAGCACCTGTTTACCTTGTGTTAGTTAGTTGATTCCGCTACAGAAACTCTACCTGCACCTATTGTAGTTAAATGTAATGTTGCTATAGCCTTTGAGTGCCAGTTAGTGGGTCATTGACCATAGTGCCTTTAAGGTATAATTGTTTGTTTACTGATTTATATTGTTGCTTCGAATTGCCATATTATATTTACTTGATTTACAGCTAATGCAGCTATTTGTGGCATTATTTCTGAGTTTTCTAAAAATAAAAGTGTCAGACTGATAACCCTTAAATCCACAGGCTTAGATGGCTTTAGTATATGACCAAGTGTCAGTGGGGGCCGGGCAGTTTGGAGAATAGTGGAAAATCAGAGGACCCATTATCACCAGTGGCTCCTGGGGGGGGGGGTAAGGACTATACACCTATGTTTTTTTTATGCATCTGGTTTTTAACAAATGGTACAGAGTAGAAAAAAGTATCTTCAATGTTATTTCTTGGGGATGTGGTGCTTATATGACTCCCCATTAGTCTTTACATCTAAAGCAAAACCTTGGATTGAGAGTAACTTGGTCTGAGAGTGTTTAAAAATATGGGGACACCCTCCCCATGTTGAGGGCATGTGGCCTGGTACGTTGTGTGTTTAGATGCTGCCCTTCTAGGTTCACTCACTGAACTTGGCAACCTGGTATATAGGGGCCACAAGGCTTACAGTATGCTGACCTCCCGCATCTGACTAGGATAACTCTTAGGGTGTGGATCGCTGCCAGGAGGCGGTTTTATAAACCTGGACATTAATCACCCTATCAGCCAATATGGGGTAACCCCACCTTGTCACATTTCCGGTCTATTCCTGATCCCTGAATATGGGCGCAATTTGGCGTTAAAATTCTTCCGGATGTCATGCCAGTGAACAAAGCATATCCCTCTATACTGTGTACTTGTCTCAATTAAGAGCACTAAGTGTGATTTCTGTATGCTGCCTCTTTCCTCTGTTATCAGCATGAATCACTTCTGACAAGTTTTCCTGACACCAGGAAAAAAATAGTGACAGAGGAGAGATCTCCAGCTAATTGACAGCCTTAGCTCTGTCCCTGTGTGCTGTGTGAATGAGGGTGGGAGGTGTCCTTTCCCTCCAATCAGCTCTCAGAGCTCTCCTAACTGAGCTCTGCAGAGTGTAACTTTAGCTCTCCACTCTCCGCCCCTTTTTTTGACTGCTCAGACAAGCTTTATAAATTCTGCATTTAGAACAGATGTAGAGAAGGGTAGACTGTAGATAAAGAGGCACAATTTATATAGAAGGATTTGTTCTCTGTGTATCACCTGAGGCCAGTCACTTCACTGAGTATATGTAAGGGTTTACAACCACTTTAAATTCAGCACAGCCATGTGATTCATTTACAGGAATCTGTGAATGAAGAAACTACAAGTCCAGTCTTCCACTCTGGCACTCTGGCTTGTAGCTCTCAATGTTTTGCGAGGGCAGTTTAACAGCAGAATCCAGGGAGGGGTAGAGAAAAACAGCACCAGAAGTTAGTCAGGTGTGGTTCAGCGCAAGTAGCATACTGATAGGAGGAGGCAGCCGAATAAAAGATGAGCACATTAGTGTAATTCTTCTACTTTCACTGTCCAGTGGCAGATACGGTTGGCGAGAGACACAGTGATTCTTGCTAGTGGCTATATCCACTGGCAATAAGCGCATGAAAAATCCAACATGCTGGTTGTACCCAAGTTGATCGCTTGATAGACTTGGGAACAATCAGCCTGCCCATACATGGTTTCAATCTCGGCTGGTCCTTGCTAAACATCTATGGTTGGCTTTAGAGTTTTGTAAATCTCAGAACTGGATGGACAGAAAAACGTAAACAAAAGTAAAACGGCACTTAAATATTTATTTAATTTGTGTAATTAGCTGTTTGCCCGGAGTTCAGCTATAAGATTAATATTTAAAAGAGTAAGCATAAATAATACCTATATGTTAAGCCCCATACACACTATTAGATTTTCTGCAGATTTTTGTCTTCAGATTTACCAAAACCATGTAGTGCAAGGGCCTGCCTGAATGCATACAAATTGAAACTCTTATGCCGCGTACACACGATCGGACATTCCTACAACAAAACCGTGGGGGGTTTTTTCAGACGGAATGTTGGCTCAAACTTGTCTTGCATACACACGGTCACACAAATGTTGTCGGAAATTCCGAACGCCAAGGACGCGGTGACGTACAACACTACGACCAGCCGAGAAAAATTAAGTTCAATGATTCCGAGCATACGTCAAATTGATTCTGAGCATGTGTAGGATTTTTGTGCATCAGAATTGCATACAGACGATTGAAATTTCCAACAAGAACAGGAAAAAAATGAGAACCAGCTCTCAAACATTTGTTGTCGGAAATTCCGACAGCAAATGTCCAATGGAACATACACACGGTCGGATTTTCCGACAATAAGCTCACATCGAACATCTGTTGTCGGAAATTCCCACCGCGTATACGTGGCATCAAGGTTTGACCTCATATTGTATGGTTTTGGTAAATCTGAAGACAAAAATCTGCAGAAAACCTAATAGTGTGTATGGGGCTTTAGGATCTGCAGATACAAAGATTTGGGTTAGTCACAATCCAATACACAGTCTATAATTCATTGGTATTTCTTGAATTGGGTACACTGAAAAATAAAAATTAGGACATTAGGGCCAGCCAATAGAGATTAGTAGCCAGATTCAGGTAGGGGCGCGCATCTTTAAGGCGGCGTAGCGTACCGTATTTACGCTACGCCACCTTAAGTCAGAGAGGCAAGTACTGTATTCACAAAGTACTTGCCTCCTAACTTACGACGGCGTAGCGTAAATGGGGCCGGCGTAAGCGCGCGTAATTCAAATGAGGATGAGAGGGGCGTGTTTTATGCTAATAGAGGGTGACCCGACGTGATTGACGTTTTTTAGGAACGGCGCATGCGCCGTCCGTGTACATATCCCAGTGTGCATTGCTCCAAAGTACGCCGCAAGGACGTATTGGTTTCGACATGAACATAAATTATGTCCAGCCCTATTCACGGACGACTTACGCAAACGACGTAAACATTTTCAAATTTCAACGCGGGAACGATGGCCATACTTAACATTGACTAGGCCAGCTATTTGATGGAATAACTTTACGCCGGAAAACGCCTTACGTAAACGGCATATCTTTACTGCGACGGGCGCACGTACGTTCGTGAATCGGCGTATCTAGGAATTTACATATTCTACGCCGAACTCAACGGAAGCGCCACCTAGCGGCCAGCCTAAATATTGCACCCTAAGATACGACGGCGCAGGCTGTCGTATCTTAGCTAGGTTTAAGTGTATCTCAGTTTGAGAATACACTTAAACTTACAATGGTGCAGATTCCGAGTTACGTTGGCGTATCTAGTGATACGCCGGCGTAACTATTTGTGAATCTGGCTATAGATCTAGAAACATGTGTGCAGACACCCCTTGACTGATCAATCTTGGGCAAAAACACCAACTGCAACAATACATTTTCCCAGATGAATGCTGTTTTCCATCTACATCTACACATTTATCTGAAATGACGATCCATGTTAGTGGCAAGATCTTTCCCAATAAAGATCCTATGATGGTTGGTCTGCCTCCTACTATCTTACATCTATGACTAGTCTTACACAAACTATAGAAAGTTCAGTCTAGAAAGCTGATCCTTTTGACATTAGTGTTTTCCTAAGCTCTCCTTTCTCATTAGAGAAAGTAATTCTGCATAATCCTGAAACTCCTGGTGACTTAAACCAAAGATTTGTGCTCATCACAAAGCTATTGGCCTCTTTAGATCATGCTAAATTACCTCCTAAATCACTTTCAACTGCTATTGTTATTATTAAAGCACAGTTCAAAGTAAAAAAGAAGCCTTAACAAATCTTTGAGTATCTCAACTCATTGATCCTTACCTTGGATTAGTAATTGGGCAACAATAGACAGTGAGATCTGCTTTGGCTGTTTGGGTGGGGAGGTTTGCTTACACTACGAAGGCACATCTCTCTCATTCTGTAGTGACACGTTTCCCTGAAAATACATTTAACAGAATAGCTGTCAGATTTTGTAAAGAAAGTCTGGCATGTAGAACACAGTGAAAGAGAAATGCTAACACTTCACCCCCGAAGAATAGCACCTTTCAAAGCGGAATGTCATGATACCTGCTTTAAGAAAAAAAAAATATGAGCTGATGTTTTTTTGAAAGGTGCCTTTATCTACAATTTAAACAGCGGTGGTATATAAATATTAGCATTTGCAGGACAGACGGCTGAATAGTAAGAACAGCCTTCAAATGTTCGGTGAATTTTTTTCACAAGAAAAGCAGCTCTTTCAGTGTTTTGTCAACATTCAAAGTGTCATCAAATGGTTCTCAGGGCATTACATCAATAGGAAGTTTTTCATTATTATCATTTTACTCATGTTTTACTTTCACTGAAGATCATAAGGATGACATCGAGATGCTTAGAGGTTCCTTGACAATCTTGTTGACTGATTATAGTGCGAGTGATGATTATTGATTGGTGGATAGGAACATTTCAACATCTATAATATGTGTATAGACATTGGTCAAACTTTGTAAAATGACTACCGTATTTATTGGCGAATAACAAGCACCCTAAGCCCCCTTTGCACTGAGGCGTATTTCAGGTGTTTTAGCGCTAAAAAGCCCGATGGACGCCGCGCAAGACACCAAAACTGTAAGTACAAAAAAACTTTTTTCCACAGGAATTCGGGGCAACTTTAGGGGATAAATACGGTAATGCCTGAGGGCTTTCACACTGAGGCGATGCACTGGTGGGAGGGAAAAAATCTCCTGCAAGCAGCATCTTTGGAGCGGTAAAGGAGCAGTGTGTATACCGATCCTTTACCGCTCCTTCCCATTGAAATTAATGGGACAGCACGGCTATACCTTTTTCGGGCCGCTAGCAGGGGTTAAAACTAGGGTTGTCCCGATACCACTTTTTTAGGACTGAGTACGAGTACCGATACTTTTTTTCAAGTAGTCGCCGATACCGAATACCGATACTTTTTTTAAAATGTGTCCCCAAATGCAGCCATGTCCCCCCACAGATGCAGCCATGTATCCCCCCATCCAGCCATTGTCTCCCCCCATGCAGCCATGTATCCCCCCATCCAGCCATTGTCTCCCCCCATCCAGCCATTGTCTCCCCCCATCCAGCCATTGTCTCCCCCCATGCAGCCATGTATCCCCCCATGCAGCCATTGTCTCCCCCCATCCAGCCATTGTCTCCCCCCCATCCAGCCATGTATCCCCCCATCCAGCCATTGTCTCCCCCCATGCAGCAATGTATCCCCCCATCCAGCCATTGTCTCCCCCCATGCAGCCATGTATCCCCCCATCCAGCCATTGTCTCCCCCCATCCAGCCATTGTCACCCCCCATTCAGCAATGTATCCCCCATCCAGCCATTGTCACCCCCCATGCAGCCATTGTCACCCCCCATCCAGCCATTGTCTCCCCCCATCCAGCCATTGTCACCCCCCATGCAACCATTGTCACCCCCCATGCAGCCATTGTCACCCCCCATGCAGCAATGTATCCCCCCATGCAGCCATTGTCACCCCCCATGCAGCCATTGTCACCCCCCATGCAGCCATTGTCTCCCCCCATCCAGCCATTGTCACCCCCCATCCAGCAATGTATCCCCCCATCCAGCAATGTATCCCCCCATCCAGCCATTGTCTTCCCCCATCCAGCCATTGTCACCCCCCATGCAGCCATTGTCACCCCCCATGCAGCCATGTCTCCCCCCCATCCAGCCATGTGTCTCCCCCCCCATCCAGCCATGTGTCTCCCCCCCATCCAGCCATGTGTCTCCCCCCCATCCAGCCATGTGTCTCCCCCCCATCCAGCCATGTGTCTCCCCCCCATGCAGCCATGTGTCTCCCCCCCATCCAGCCATGTGTCTCCCCCCCATCCAGCCATGTGTCTCCCCCCCATCCAGCCATGTGTCTCCCCCCCATATGCAGCCATGGCCCGCTTACCTGCTACCGCCGACTGTGTACAGTACTACGGCCGGCCAGGAACATTACAGCTTTGAATAGCTTTGTAATGATTGGCGCCGCGCTGCGTGTATAGACACTCCCCCTCGCTCGGGATTGGACAGTTCACCCGAGCAAGGGGGAGTGTCTATGCGTGGCGCAAATCATTACAGCTATTCAAAGCTGTAATGTTCCTGCCCGTATTACACAGTCAGCGGTAGCGGGGATGCGGCATAACGGCGGCGGATCGCGGCTCCGGTGGCGGCGGTCGGCGGTGGCGGCGGCGGGGGGGGGGTAAGTATTCTATTTGTGTATCGGGGCGGGGTATCGGCGTCTGAGTACCGCCGAAAAAACTCGGAATCGGTCCCGATACCGATACTAGTATCGGTATCGGGACAACCCTAGTTAAAACCACACCGCTAGCGGCCGAATATCGCAGTAAATACGACGGTATATCGGCGCTAAAAATCGTGCCGCTATACCGCCACCGCACCTCCTGTGCCCAGGGTGAAAAGGGCCTTACTTTAAGAGGGAAGTTTCAGAAAAAAAAATGTCCACAGCCCCCTGCGTATAACACGTTGACACAGTTTACACTCTATTTTCAGGGTAAAAAAGTGAGTGTTATATGCCAATACATACAGTAATTAGTGTTTTTAGAATCATTAGTGATCTATAAACCGCCATCAGATCGTGTGGCACTGCACAGAGAAAGCGTTATGACAATACAGATATTTAACGGGGTTGTAAAGGTTTGTTTTTTATTTTCTAAATAGGTTCCTTTAAGCTAGTGCATTGTTGGTTCACTTACCTTTTCCTTCCATTTCCCTTCTAAATGTTTTTTTTCTTTGTCTGAATTTCTCACTTCCTGTTTCTCCTCAGTAAACTTGCCACCATCAACTGAGCGGTAGTTAGTCAGCCAGAACAGCTTACTGAGGAGGAACAGGAAGTGGCTATAGCAGCCACTATTGAACTGTCTATGGCCGGTCTAAGTCACATTCATACAGACACATAATTTGGCCAATTTAGACAGGAGCCAGTTAACCTACCAGAAAGTCTTTGGATTGTTGGAGGAAACTCATGCAGAAACAGGAAGAACATGCAAACTCCAGGCAGGTAGTACTGCGGTTGGGATTCACACTGACAACCCTAGTACTGCTAGGCAGAATTGCTAACCACGTAGTCACTGTGCTGCCCAACGATTACTAAGTCAAAGTCAGATACTTACACCGCTTAACCACTTAAGGACCCCTTCACGCCGATATACGTCGGCAGAATGGCACGGCTGGGCACATCAACGTATAGGTACATTGCTCTTTAAGCCCAGCCGTGGGGTCGCGGGCTCCCGCGACCCGGTCCGAAGCTCCGTGACCGCGGGACTCGAGGCCCTGTTTGCCGATGGAGTCCCGCGATCGGTCCCCGGAGCTGAAGAACGGGGAGAGCCGTGTGTAAACACGGCTTAATCGTTCTTCACTGTGGCGGCAGCATCGATCGTGTCATCCCTTTTATAGGGGGACACAATCGATGATGTCACACCTACAGCCACACCCCCCTACAGTAGTAAACACATTTCAGGTCACACATAACCCCATCAGCGGTTAACTCCCAAACTGCAACTGTCATTTTCACAATAAACAATGCATTTTAAATGCATTTTTTGCTGTGAAAATGACAATGGTCCCAAAAATGTGTCAAAATTGTCCGAAGTGTCCGCCATAATGTCGCAGTCATGGAAAAAAACGCTGATCACCGCCATTAGTAGTAAAAAAAAAATAATTAATAAAAATGCATTAAAACTATCCCTTATTTTGTAAACGCTATAAATTTTGCGCAAACCGACCGATAAACGCTTATTGCATTTTTTTTTTACCAAAAATAGGTAGAAGAATACATATGGGCCTAAACTGAGGAACAAAAAACATTTTTTATATATATTTTTGGGGGATATTTATTAAAGCAAAAAGTAAAAAACATTGATTTTTTTTCCAAATTTTCGCTCTATTTTTGTTTATAGCGCAAAAAATAAAAACCGCAGAGGTGATCAAATACCACCAAAAAAAAGCTCTATTTGTGGGAAAAAAAGGACGCCAATTTTGTTTGGGAGCCACGTCGCATGACCGCGCAATTGTCAGTTAAAGCGACGCAGTGCCGAAACGCAAAAAAGGGGCAATGCAGCTAAGCATTTTGGTCCGGGTCTTAAGTGGTTAAAAAATAAAAAAAATACACACATTTAATGCAATATTTGATACAGTGCTGCAGTAGTTTGAGTATTTTTTATCTGCTTGGAGCTCAACTTTAAAGAGGTTGTAAACCACTGGAAAAAATCCCCCTCCTAAAAAAAACTGCACTGCATACTAGCTCATTATGAAATACTTATCTTAGAATGATGCCCTGAAGTGCCGCCCAGACTCCTCTCCCACGGCCAACATCTTTCCCATAGTTACTTCCGGGTTCACAGGCTTGGATGCTGTGATTGGCCGAAGCTGCGATGACATCACTCCCGCATATGCACCTGGGTGCTGCCGGTCAGGGCATTGGTCCTGAAGAAACAGCGTGAGCAAGCTGTTCCTTCAGTGCGCATGCGCCGATGGCATCGGCGGCAGCGTATATAGTAAATATCTCCTAAAGGGTGCAAGTTTAGGAGATATTTATAGTATCTACAGGTAAGCCTTACTATAGGCTTAACTGTATGTACAATTCAAGAGGAAGACTTTACTTCCTCTTTAAAAGGTTTGAATATAACTTATACTTTGAGTATCACTTATAAGAAGTTGATAACTATACTTAGTTGTTTATATATAGTACTAGCTGTGCTACTCAAATCCCCAATATGTCACTGAACACAACTCTTTCCCAACAGACTGCCTTGCTCAACAAAGGATCAACCATGCAATCATCTGATTTCAAGTGAAGGTACTATTGTTTTCACTTATAAACCAACGCTGGTGGTGTCAATAGAACTCCTCCCCATCTCTCTCTATAAGCCTAATCACTTATTATCAGCCAATGTGACAGTAATGTCTATGGATGCAATGGCTGGTGAAGATGTCATCCTCCAGTGCCTATGACCTTCTTAAGAAGTAGAGTCTACTATGGGACATAAGATCAATGCCCTACGTTAAGCAAAGGATTAATTGTTCTTCAAGAGACTTTTTGCTGCATAGATAGGTCTGATCTTGACTTAGGTCACCCACCTTATTGAACAATCGTTCAATCTTCACTTCGTGTTCTCCTGCTAGACAGACTTTTGCCCTCATACTGCAAAAAAAAAAACCTTATTGCTTCTGAATCTATTTTTACCTGCATTCTCAATAATGTAGCCCTGTTTTGGAACATAAGCTTTATTTTTACATTGCATAACTTAAAACAATTAAAATAAAAAATGATCACAAAACTATGCTAAAGTGTTAACTGAACAAATATAAATTTCTCATTGTGTGATCATATTTATAGGTGTTGCAATTTCTAATTCAGCTAGTGTCGTTTGTGACAGTAGAAGGAAAAAAGAGAAACAAACAACAGAAAAAAAAAGAAAAAAAATTACAGCAGGGCTTATATATGAATTTACATCTTAGCACTGTAATTAGTATTACCATAGAAGTATACCTTTGAAAGGTATCTAACATCCAAGTCAGGCGTGGTGAATATAACTTTTTGGAGTTCCTACTGCAATGCAATCAGGCCATCCCACTGGCTATATATAAACAAGCAGGATTGCTGCACTAAATGAAAGGTATATACTGTACATATTTAAATTGAGCATTAATAACACCTTTTCTTACAAACAGCCTCAGTGCTTAAAGTGTATTTCCACCTTTGCAGTAACATTTGAGAAAACACCACTATATATCTGTTAGCATACCTAAAAAAAAAAAAAAAAGTAATTCTTACCTTTATAGTTATTTCTTTAGAGTAGGTGTATACATAGTTACATAGTTACATAGTTAGTCAGGTTGAAAAAAGACACAAGTCCATCCAGTTCAACCACAAAAAAAATAAAAAAAACAAAATAAATAAACAAACAAAATAAAAAAACACAATGCAATCCCATACACCCAACTCCATACCCACAGTTGATCCAGAGGAAGGCAAAAAACCCAGCAGAGCATTGTCCAATTTGCTGCAGCAGGGGAAAAAATTCCTTCCTGATCCCCTGAGAGGCAATCGGATTTACCCTGGATCAACTATACCTAAAAATGTTAGTACTCAGTTATATTCTGTACATTTAGGAAAGAATCCAGGCCTTTCTTAAAGCAGTCTACTGAGCTGGCCAGAACCACGTCTGGAGGGAGTCTGTTCCACATTTTCACAGGTCTTACTGTGAAGAAACCTTTCCGTATTTGGAGATGAAATCTCTTTTCCTCCAGATGTAGAGAGTGCCCCCTTGTCCTCAGGGTTGACCGTAAAGTGAATAACTCAACACCAAGTTCACTATATGGACCCCTTATATATTTGTACATGTTGATTATATCCCCCCTTATTCTCCTCTTCTCAAGAGTGAATACATTTAGTTCTTCTAATCTTTCCTCATAGCTGAGCTCCTCCATTCCTCTTATTAGTTTGGTTGCCCTTCTCTGCACTTTCTCCAGTTCCTCCGATATCCTTTTTGAGAACTGGGGCCCAAAACTGACCTGCATATTCCAGATGAGGTCTTACTAATGATTTGTACAGGGGCAAAATGATATCTCTGTCTCTGGAGTCCATACCTCTCTTAATACAAGAAAGGACTTTGCTCACTTTGGAAACCGCAGCTTGGCATTACATGCCATTATTGAGCTTATGATCAACTAAAACCCCCAGATCCTTCTCCACTACAGATCCCCCCAGTTGTACTCCCCCTAGCTTGTATGATGCATGCATATTCTTAGTCCCTAAGTGCATAACTTTACATTTATCAACATTAAACCTCATCTGCCACTTAGTCGCCCAATTAGACAGAGCATTGAGGTCGGCTTGTAAATTGGAGACATCCTGTATATATATAGGAAACAAGAACAAACTCCTGCACACGGGTGAAATGTCCAAAGTTATTCAATATTCCACATGGAACGCACCAACAGTGTCAAAGACCGGTAGCACAGGCCTTGCTGCCTTTCGTGGACGGGGAATGTCCTAGTAGAAAACGACAAAAGCAAAGGAAGAAAGGCGCACCAGCCTAGTGTGTTACCGTTGACGGGTTTAATCAAATAAAATGATAGTAGAAACTACTTACAAGAGAACTGACATGGAAAGCTTTAACAGCAACGTTACCAATGGATACCCCCTCGAACCACACTCCAAAATAGGGGGGGATGTAGAGGTGTGTCACTGCCAGCTGACGCGTTTAGAGGCATCAAGGGCCTCTAAATCAGAGCTCAGCCTTTGATGAAGCCTCTAATGAAGAGGCCCTTGACGCCTAAAAACGCGTCAGCTGGCAGTCACACACCTCTACATCCCCCCCTATTTTGGAGTGTGGTTCGAGGGGTATCCATTGTAACGTTGCTGTTAAAGCTTTCCATGTCAGTTCTCTTGTAAGTAGTTTCTACTATCATTTTATTTGATTAAATCCGTCAACGGTAACACACTAGGCTGGTGCGCCTTTCTTCCTTTGCTTTTGTCGTGTATATATATAGGACTCTAGAGGCATGTTGCTTTATTTAGAATAGCTAGCAATGTGCAATTAGGTAACAGATTTTAGGGACTAATTTGTTTTAAAACTTTTTTAAAGTGCATCGATTGATACAATGTACTACCCAAACTTTAAGACCTTTACCCACTTCATAAACCAATTCTGAATTTTTTTACACACATGTAAAAACCTGCATTTCGTGATCATACATCACAGGACACAGAGCCTTAATTATTTAATGGGTTATGTAGTCACCACAGGTGATTGAACACTGGTTAACCAAATTAAAATTGAGTTCCTCCCCTATATAACCCCTCCCAAATGGAGAGTGCCTCAGTTTTTTCGCCAGCGTTTAAGGTGGTTGGTCACGTTCAACATGTGCTAAGAAGAAAAATGCTCTTTTGAGGGTGGAGCTACGCAGTGACATCATCACGCTCCCACGTGACCCCGGAAGCACGGGTGTTTTGCTAATTTTGAATTTTAAACTTATGCCGGCTTTTTTATATGTTAACTTGCTCATTTTATAACTTGCTCGTTTTTTACTGCTGTAATGCCAACAGCTTTACAATAAATTACCCATTCTTGGAAAGGAGGTAATGCACATGTGGCCTATTATTTTTTCATATCCCCTATGATCCATGGACTGGCGTTCTGTGGACTAATCACCATCATTCCACTGTTGGTCTCAGAGGAGGATTTCGTGTGGAGATACCGAGGAGCCTGGAGGCTGGAGGATCTACCATAACCCCTGCAGAGGTTTATATCTGCAAACGTGAGTTTAGACCTTATATCTGAGGTCCAACGGTTCTGGTAAGGGTGAAGATTGTATCGCTGTGGTGGTGGATGACAGTTTCACTTTACATCTGCAGACACATCTATCAGTGTTCACCTGAAGCTTTTGTTTTTCCTCCCTTGATTGGACTAATATTTGATCTGAATGCTTGATCATCCCTTGTATACAGTTGTGTTCAAAATTATTCAACCCCCCAATGCTGTAAAGGGTTTTAGGGAATTTAGTGTACATTTGTAATTGTATTCAGAATGAAATCCTACAAGGACTTCTTAAAGAACCATATGCAACTAAAATGACATCAATTGGTTTTGTTATACAGTAGTAAATGTGTATTTTGTGAATTCTTCATTTACACAATTATTCAACCCCTTAAAGACTACCACTCTGAAGAACAGAGGTTCATTGAAGTGTTTTCAATCAGGTATTGAAAACACCTGTGGATGTCAGGGAGCTTCAATAAAGCCTAATAAGCACCAATCAGGCAGCTTTAAAATGACTGTGATACTCATCTCCTTCTAGACATTTACTGGTGTGGTTACAAACATGGTGAAGTCAAGGGAATGGTCCAGGAAGACAAGAGAAGAGGTGATTACTCTTCACAGGAAGGGCAATGGCTATAAGAAGATTGCAAAGATGTTAAACATACCAAGAGACACCATAGGAAGCATCATTCGCAAATTCAAGCCAAAGGGCACTGTTGAAACGCTACCTGGTCGTGGCAGAAAGAAGATGCTGACTTCGACTGCTGTGCGCTACCTGAAGCGTAGAGTGGAGAAAAGTCCCCTTGTGACTGCTGAGGAACTGAGAAAAGAGTTGTCAGATGTGGGTACTGAAGTTTCTGCTCAGACAATACAGCGCACACTGTGTAATGAAGGCCTCGATGCCAGAACTCCCAGGCGCACCCCCTTGCTGTCTCCAAAGAATAAGAAGAGTCGACTGCAGTATGCAAAAATCATGTGGACAAACCACAGAAGTTTTGGGATTGTGTTCTGTGGACTGATGAAACAAAATTAGAAGTGTTTGGGCTCATGGATCAACGCTATGTTTGGAGGAGGAAGAACAAGGCCTATGATGAAAAGAACACCTTGCCCACTGTGAAGCATGGCGGGGGGTCAATCATGCTTTGGGGCTGTTTTGCTTCTGCAGGTACAGGGAAGCTTCAGCGTGTGCAAGGTACCATGAATTCTCTTCAGTAACAGGAGATATTGGATGACAATGTGATGCAGTCCGTCACAAACCTGAGGCTTGGGAGACGTTGGACCTTTCAACAGGACAATGATCCCAAGCATACCTCCAAGTCCACTAGAGCATGGTTGCAGATTAAAGGCTGGAACATTTTGGAGTGGCCATCGCAGTCACCAGACTTAAATCCGATTGAGAACCTCTGGTGGGACTTAAAGAAAGCAGTTGCAGTGCGCAAGCCTAAGAATGTCACTGAACTGGAGACTTTTGCCCATGACGAATGGGCGAAGATACCCGTAGATCGCTGCAAGACACTTGTGTCAAGCTATGCTTCAAGTTTAAAAGCTGTTCTAACTGTAAAAGGATGTTGTACTAAGTGCTAAGATTGAATGTCAACTGGGGGTTGAATAAAACTGATAATGATGTGAGCACAGAAAAGACATTTGTGGTTATTTCATTATAAATGTTATGTTATATTTGTCTGACCTACACCTGCCTCTTTGATTTAATTGTAAGCAGGATGACTGAATGATCAAAATCAATGTCAAACTGGGCAAAACAATCAATTTCAGTGGGGGTTGAATAATTTTGAATACAACTGTATGTATGCCATCTGATATTGTTGTACCTACTGGCTGTTTCACCCTGGGACACTTTACGTTACACAATATTTTTCATTTTATTACCATATTTTTTGTGTGTTTGCACTTAGATGTCTTATTGACATGATTAGTGGTAATATTTCCACTCGCAGATGCTTTGCAATATAGACTATCTGCTATTAAGTTGTTATATACACATTTTTTCACTCATGTGATATTAATGTTATTTGTCACTATTTTGGGTATCACTTAGCGCAACTATTTATTTCCGTTTTTTGTCTGTTTCATGATTATCACATGTTTATGTTGCTGCTTAGACCTTTTATTTTCAATACTTATTCAATCAATTTCACTTGATACTGATTAGCGCAGGAGCAACCCCTCTATTTTCTTTTGATGGTCTGGCTGCGGAGACCTAGGAGCTATAACCGGATCCATACCTCGGGCCGATATCAATGGAGTCCTTTCGCATGGAGTCTGTCCGTTCAGTTGTTTCCACTCTTCAGGGAGGAGATTTCCTGGCGTTAATAGACATCAGAAATGCATATCTACATGTGCCAATATTTCCCGCTCACCAAAGGTTTCTAAGGTTTGAGGTGGTTCAGTGCCACTTTCACAAAAATACTGGCCCCGGCCCTGGCAAGGCTAAGGGCACAGGGCATAGCAGTAACAGCCTATCGGGACAATCTGTTGATCATAGATCAGTCCGCTGCACGCTTGGGCCACAATGTGCACAGCACAGTGGAATATTCAGTACCTAGGCTGGGTCCTCAATCTGGGAAAATCCTCCTTGCAGCCTTAAAGAAGGGTGGAGTACTTGGGCATGATTATATACACATCCCAAAGCAAGGTATTACTTCCCAAGCCAAAGGCAAAAGCCATAGGAGACTTGGTCTGAGTGATAAAGGCAGAGAGAAGGCCTTCCATCCGTCTATGCCTGAAGTTTTGGGGAAGATGGTATCCTCATTCGAGGCTGTTTCTTACACCCAGTTTCACTCAAGGCCGTTACTTGGGCAGAATTCTGTCAGCTTGAACAATGATGTTCAGGCCTTGGACCTTTCTATGATCTTATCTCCAAAGGTTCACCAGAGCCTCAATTGGTGGTTGCTCCCCTGAAATCTATGAGAAGGAAAATCCTTCACTCCGGTTACCTGGAAATTGGTAACTACAGATGCCAGCCTTCTTGGCTGGGGGGGGGGGCAGTTCTAGAAGAAGTATCTGCCCAGGGGAAGTGGTCCAGAGCCCAAAAGCTCCTACCCATCAACATTCTGGAGATTCGGGCAATTCATCTGGCACTCAGAGTTTGGTCTTACAGATTGCAGGGTTGGCCTGTTCGGATTCAGTCCGACAATGCTACAGCCGTGGCCTATTTCAATCACCAAGGAGGCACCAGAAGTCTGGATGCCCAAAGAGAGGTGAATCACATCCTGGCCTGGGCAGAAAGGCATATTCCTCGCCTGTCTGCAGTCTTCATTCCAGGGGTAGACTATTGGCAGGGGGATTTTTTTAACCCTCCAGTAGCTGAGTCCAGGTGAATGGTCTCTACACCCCGACATATTTCAAGTCATATGTCAGAAATGGGGTACCCTGTTGGCTTCCCGGTTCAATGCAAAGCTGGACAAGGGTCAGATGCCCTAACAATATTATGGGATCGTTATTCTCTGATTATGCATTCCCTCCAGTTCTGCTTCTCCCACGATTCCTTCAGAGAGTCAAGAGGGAAGGAAAGTGATTTTGATCACCCATGTGTGGGCCCAGGAGACCCTGGTATGTAGAAATCGTAAGGATGGCAGTAGATAGACCTTAGGTTCTCCCACTACGCTCGGACCTACTATGGCAGGGTCCAATATTCCATCCTGCCTTACAAAGTCTAAATTTGACGGTTTGGCTGTTGAGACCCACATTCTGAGGAAACGTGGACTCTCAGGTCCAGTCCTATCCACTCTGGTTAATGCTAGGAAGCCGGCCTCCAGGCTCATCTACTACAGAATCTGGAAGGCATATGTTTCCTGGTGTGAACCCAGAAGGGGGCATCCTAGGAAGTATGCCATTCTTCAGTTGGGCTTAAATTTGAAGTTGGCCTTGAGCACTATCAAGGGCCAGATCTCGGCCTTGTTGGTATTCTTTAAAAAACCGCTTGCCTCTCATTCCCTAGTCCGGGCCTTGTTCAGGGAGCACTGTGCTTGAATCCGCCGGTTATGTCTCCCGTGTGCCCATGGGATTTGAATTTGGTATTATCTGTTTTACAGAAGCTACCTTTTGAACCATTACACCATGCTTCTTAAGTCTTTTGACAAAGAAACTCTTTTTTTCTTGTAGCCATATCCTCGGCAAGGAGGGTATCGGAATTGGCGGCTCTTTCATGTAAAGAGCCGCCAATATATAATTATTCATGATGACAAGGTGGTGCTGCGTCCTCACCTGACTTTTTTACCTAAGGTGGTTTCAGAATTTCATCTGAATCAAGATATAGTCCTACCGTGTTTTTTTCCAGATGCACAGTCTGCGAAGGAAGAAGGTCTACACCATGGGTGCCCAACCTGTGGCCCTCCAGCTGCTGCTAAACTACAAGTCCCATGATGCATTGCAAGGCTGAAGGTTACAAGCATAACTCTCAATGGCAGAGGCAGGATGGGACTTGTAGTTCAGCAACAGCTGGAGGGCCACAGATTGAGCACCCATGGTCTACACTATTTAGATGTTGTAAGAGTGGTGAAAGTTTATCCGCAAGCTACGGCTCAGATACAAAAGACTGATTGTCTGTTTATTCTGCCAGGGCCCAGGGAAGGACCAGGCAGCGTTGAAATCTACTATTGCATGTTGGATTCGACAAGTCATTATTCAGGCCTATGGTTAGAAAAGAAGATTCCTCCTTTTCAGGTGAAGGCACACTCGACTAGAGCAGTTGGTGCTTCATGGGCAGTGCATCACCAGGCCTCCATGGCTCAGATCTGTAATTCTGCTGCTTGGTCTTCGGTCCATACATTTACTAAGTTCTACCAGGAAGATGTGAGATGGTATGAGGATGCCGCCTTCGGGCGCAGTGTGCTGCAGGCAGCAGTATAGATCCTCTGTCCCGATGACGGTCTTATTTCTGATCTGTGTCTCCCTTCCCTCAATTTTAGCATTGCTATGGGACATCCCATTAAGAAATTAAGGCTCTGCGTCCCGTGATGTATGAGCAAGAAAATAGGATTTTTTAATACAGCTGTAAAATCCTTTTCTTGGGAATACATCACGGGACACAGAGCTCCCGCCCCTCTTTTGGAGTTAAACGTGGGACACTTATTGCTTTGCTACAAAACTGAGACACTCTCCATTTGGGAGGAACTCAATCATAATTGGGTTAACCACTTAACCCCCGGACCATATTGCTGGTCAAAGACCAGAGCACTTTTTGCGATTCGGCACTGCGTCGCTTTAACTGACAATTGTGCGGTCGTGCAACGTGGCTCCCAAACAAAATTGGCGTCCTTTCTTTCCCACAAATAGGGCTTTCTTTTGGTGGTATTTGATCACCTCTGTGGTTTTTAGTTTTTGCGCTATAAACAAAAATAGAGCGACAATTTTGAAAAAAAAATGAATATTTTTTACTTTTTGCTGTAATAAAAAAAAAATATATATATATAAAAAAAATACATTTTTTTTCCTCAGTTTAGGCCGATACGTATTCTTCTACATATTTTTATTAATAGTTTTTTTTTACTAGTTTACTAGGCGGCGACATTATGGCGGACACTTCGGACACTTTTGACACATTTTTGGGACCATTGGCATTTTTATAGCGATCAGTGCTATAAAAATGCATTAGATTGCTATAAAAATGCCACTGGCAGTGAAGGGGTTAACACTAGGGGGCGGGGAAGGGGTTAAGCATGTCCCTGGATGTGTTCTAACTGTAGGGGGGTGGCCTCACTAGGGGAAATCACTGATCTTCTGTTCATACATTGTATGAACAGAGGATCAGCATTTCCCCCCCTGACAGGACCGGGAGCTGTGTGTGTACACACACAGCCCCCTTTCCCCGCTCTGTAACGAGCATTCGCGTGTGCCCGGTGGCGATCGTGCCCGACGCGCACGCGCACGGGAGTCGGGGGGCGAGCAGGGGGTGCGCGCCCCTAGTGGCCTGCGAGAGAGCCGACATAGAGCTACGGGCTCTCGCGCAGGGGAGCCGACCTGCCGCTGTAAAACGACGGCGGCAGGTCGGCAAGTAGTTAACCAGTGTCCAATCACCTGTGGTGACTACATAACCCATTAAGTAATTAAGGGTCTGTGTCCCGTGATGTATTCCCAAGAAAAGGATTTTAAAGGTAAGCTGTATTAAAAAATCTTATTTTTTTTATTTGCTAGAATATGACTTAGAACCTCCAAACATTAAATAGGCCTATGACATCATGCACAACTCTCTCTAATCTGTCAATTAATGCCCAGGCAGCTGCCAATCTGTGCCCATCCACAATGCCTGCCAGTGTCAGTGCCACCAGGGATGCCTATCAGTGCCATCTTTCAGTGCCGCATATTAGTGCACACCAGTTCCACATATCAGTACCCAGCAGTGCTGCCTATCAGTGCCAATCAGTGTCACCTATCAGTGCCCATCGGTGCCCACCAGTGCCACCAATGAGTGCCCATCAGTGCCGCCTATCAATGCCCATCAGTGCTGCATATCAGTGCCACCAATCAGTGCTGCCTACCAGTGCCCATCAGTGCCACCTATCAGTGCCCATCGTCAGTGCCCATCAGTGCCACCTTATTGGTGCCACCTCTTTGGTGCCACCTTATCAGTGCCTGTCAGTGCCGCCTTATCAGTGCACATCAGTGAAGGAGAAAACGTACTTATTTACAACATTTTATAAGCGAAACCAAAGAAAAACATTTTTTTTCAAAATGTTCTGTCTTTTTTAATTTGTTTATCAAAAACTAAAAACCGCAGAGGTGATCAAATACCACCAAAAGAAATCCCTATTTGTGGGAACAAAATGTTAAAAAAATTCTGTTTGGGTACAGTGTAGCATGACCACGCAATTGTCATTTAAACAGCGACAGCTGAAAACTGGCTTGGGCAGGAAGGGGGTATAAGTGCCTGGTATTTAAGTGGTTAAGCATCGCTGAGAATTCTATACAACAAATGATGTGAAAAGCACACTAGAGCTACTCCTGCTGGCTATAAAAAAGACTGCATTATATTATTATGTAAGAAGCTACCATATTTTAAATGTGCCTTTTTAAGTCCTCACCATAATAAACAAATAAATAAAATATGTATAAAACCACAATATATTCCCTTTAGAGCTGGTTCACACTGGGGCGACCTGGGATCCGACTTCAAGTCGCCCCAAGTCGCGCAGTCGAGAAAATGAATGGAAGTGAATGGGAGCCGTCATAATGTACACTACTGAAGTCGCTCCGACTTCAGAAAAGGTTCCTGTACTACTTCAATCTGACTTGTAGGCAACTTGTACCCATTGATTTCAATGGAAGTCGCCTCAGAAGTCTGATCACTGTCTTAACTGAAGCAACAATACAGGAAGATAACATACATTTCTCAGGCAAACCCCTCCCCCCTCCCTCCTACAGAGCTGATTGTTGTTTGATTGGCCACTGGAAAGCCTCCTGTTCTGGAGGCGACTTGAAGTTGCCTTGTAAGTTGCCTGATGATTCATACTCCAGTCGTGTCCAAGTTGCCTCCCAAAGGCGCGCTGGAAGTCGTGTTGCCCCTGCGTGAACCGGCTCGTAGGGTTTCTAGAGCTCAACTATAAAGAGCAAAAACAGCCACTTATTTTCCAATATATGTGGGCACCATTAGATTTATTTATTTTTTAACCTTGGTTAAGTTTAAATTAACCACATTTTTTATCCTTGTTTAATTTCATCTGCAACGTGGAGAGCGTCCTGACTCTCCTGTAGTCCAAGGGAGGGGGCGAGCACGACACTCCACACCAGGGAGAAAGCCTTGCATTACTGTGTGTAGTTACAGACAGAAGAACAGGAAGTGAGGATTTCTCAGAAGAAATAAGGACATTTAAAAGCAAAATCCAAGGATGAGGTAAGTGAAGGAGGACTGCACTGAGGTAAAGAAAGCTATTTAGGGGAAACAAATTACCTTTACAACCCCTTTTAAGCACTGCTGAGAATGATATACAACAAATGATGTGAAAAGCACACTAGAGCTATTCCTATTGGCTATAGAAAAGACTGCATTATTTTAATATGTAAGAAACTATTTTAAGCCCCTTGTTCACATTGGGCTGATTTGACATGTGATTTGACATGCCAAATCGCAGCCTATTGCCTGCAACAGCACCGTGCGAATCGGTGCCACGCCAACTTTTTGGCGACTTTGGGGGCGATTTCAATAGACATCTTTGCATGAACCCGCACAGATGTCTCTCAAATCGGCCCCCGAAGTCGCACTGAAATGCCCGTGTGAAATTGTACGCGTTCCGCTGAACTTGCACGATTTCAAACCCGCATTCAGTGTGAACCTAGGCTTAATGGCCCAGATTCAGATACAATTGTGTATCTATCGGCGGGCGTAACGTATCTCAGATACGTTAAGCCGCCGTAACTTAGGGCGCAAGTTCCGTATTCAGAAAGAACTTGTGCGTAAGCCCGCCTAATTCAAATGTGGATGATGTGGGCGTGTTATATTTAAATTACATGTGACCCCGCGTATTTGGAGTTTTTTACGAACGGCGCATGCGCCGTCCGTGAACGTTTCCAAGTGCGCATGCTCCAAATTACACTGCAAACTGTCAATGCTTTCGACGTGAACGTAACTTACATACAGCCCTATTCGCGAACGACTTACGTAAACGACGTAAAATACGACGCTGTTCGGTCGTTTCCGACGTCCATACTTAACATGACTTACCCCTGCTTTATGAGGGGTAACTTTACGCCGGAAAAAGCTTTACGTAAACGACGTAAAAAAAGCGCCAGGCGGACGTACGTTTATGAATCGGCGTATCTACCGAATTTGCATATTCCCTGCGTAAATCTACGGAAGCGCCACCTAGCGGCCAGCGTAAATATGCAGCCTAAGATACGACGGTGTAAGAGACTTCTACGAAGCAGTCGCATAGATACGACCCCGCCACTCAGAGTTACGACTGTGTATCCGGAGATACGCCGTCGTAACTCCTATCTGAATCCGGGCCAATGGGTCTTTTTTGAAGTCCTCACCATAATAAACAAAGATATAAAATATGTATAAAACCAAAATATATTGGCCCGGATTCAGAGAGCAATTGCGCCTGCGTAACCATAGTTACGCAGCGCAATTGCTGACTTGCTCCGGCGTTACGAATGCTCCTGATTCAGGAACAACGTAACGCCGACTGCAGCCTAAAATCTGCGTGGCATAAGGCTGTTATGCCACGCAGATTTTAGGCTGCATTCTTGCGATGACCGCTAGGGGGCGCTCCCATTGTGCTCAGTGTATAGTATGCTAATTGCATACTAACACCGATTCACAATGTTGCGCGGGCCCTGCGTACGCAAGTTACGGAGTTTCCGTACGGCGTCTTTAGCGTAAGGCTGCCCCTTCTAATAGTAGGGGCAGCCAATGCTAAAGTATACCCGCCGTTCCCGCGTCGTGAAATTTGAATTTCACGTCGTTTGCGTAAGTGATTCGTGAATGGCGCTGGACGCCATTCGCCTTCACCTGGAAGCAAATGACGCCCTTGCGACGTCATTTGCCGCAATGCACGTCGGGAAAGTTTCCTGACGGAGCATGCGCTCTACGCTCGGCGCGGGAGCGCGCCTAATTTAAATGATTCCCGCCCCCTACGGGATCATTTACATTAGGCGCCCTTACGCAGGGCAATTTTAAAGAGCGCACACGCAATTTACGGAGCTACTGCTCCGTGAATCGCGCGCAGCGCAGATAATTTGCGGGGGCGCAGGGCAAAAACGCTGCCCTGTGCCTCCGTAAAAAAGTGGCAAATTCTACCTGAATCTGGGCCACTCTCTTTAGGGTCCCTAGAGCATAACTATTAAGAACAAATTATTTTCCAATATCTGGGGGCACCATTGGATTTTTTTTTTTTTTAACCTTGGTTAATTTAGTGGCAAAATAAATTACACAAAGTGCTGATACGAAAAGATGACTTTTGTAAAAAATGTGTCCAGAAAACTTGATGAGCGATTATTGAATATTTATAAATTTGGCGTAAAAAAAAATCCAATTAGTATGTTTTTACAAGCGAACAATAAAATACAGCGAGAGTTTATTTAGTTTCAATTAGCTTGAATGTGTGTCCACACAGACAGCGCTCTTGTCTATTGATCAAACATTGCGCGGTAAACACAAGGCACAGTTTTGTCGCTATGTGTGAGATCAGGTGGCCCCACACTGTTCAGCTGGAGATAACAGACTGTGACAATGGCTGTGTGATTAAATGAGGCTAGTGTGATGGGAGCAGTTAGATAGGCAAAGAGGGGGACAGAGAGGGAAGCCTCCTAATTGGGAGCAGCAGTGTGCTGGTTCTCTCTGCTCTTTTGTCCCCGGGTGAGGGGAGGTATTTTGTCCGTCAGGCAGGCGTCAGGCGCCGGCTCCAGGACAAAGGCTTGTCTACTGCCAATATGGCTGGGATTTCCAACTGCCCACCCTTTTATTTCCCAGCAGTGCTTAACCCTTCACTCCTTTGCTCTTTGAGAAACTAACAGAGGCCTGAGTAATGTCCCCTCTGCACTCAGGATTTACTAGCAACAAAAGGTGTTCTATAATCCCAGACAGCAGTCTAGCTGCTACAAGTGGGATCTAAGTGTGTCAGGAAAAAAAGTCATTGTGGCCTGCATTATATTTCATGTTTGCTACATTAACAATGATTGAAAATGTGCCTTTTCACTAAAGTGTGATGGATTGTTCACCCTGGCAAATTAACTCTGGGAAAGGGCACTAATAATTCCAATCTGCTAATTAATTGACACAACCGACGTCCCTCTGCAGTATAACACTCGCTATAGAGGAGGTACAAACAGTCGGATTTTAGGCCAACAGTCTGTCATCACACAATTCCCGTCGGAAAATCCAATCGTGTGTACAAGGCTTTAGTTAGCTGGAAGCTGGCACCACAGTTCTAAAGTAAAGCCGGGTACACACTACAGTTTTTTTCGTGCAACCCCACAAGTTGGTGCAAGCCTAAATCCCCTGCAGCAGGACTCCAAGCATTTTAAGAAAGTCATATAGACAGTGCTCAAAATTATAAGTCCTGAGCTACTAGTCCTGAGCCACACCCAACCCCTACCCTTCCCCTCCCCTAATTCTGCCCCTAAACATACCCTCGTAAATTATCTCATGAAATGACACTTGTTTTATGCAGAATTAAGTTACAAAAAAAAATATGAACAACAACTTTATCAGTGCCTATAAGTGCAGCTTCACCTGTGCCCATCAATTCAGCCTCACCAGTGTCCATCAATGCAGCCTCACCAGTGCTCATCAATGCAGCATGACCAGTGCCCATGAATGCAGCCTCACCTGTGCCCATCAATGCAGCCTACCCTGTGCCCATCATTGCAGCGTGACCTGTGCCCATCATTATAGCTGCGCTTGTGCCCATCATTGCAGCGTGACCTGTGCCCACCAATGCAGCCTCACCTGTGCCCATCATTGCAGAGTGACCTGTGCCCATGATTGCAGCCTCGCCTGTGCCCATCATTGCAGCGTGACCTGTGCCCACCAATGCAGCCTCACCTGTGCCCATCAGCGCAGCCTCAACTGTGCCCATCATTGCAGCGTGACCTGTGTTCATCATTGCAGCGTGACCTGTGGCCATCATTGCAGCATGACCTGTGCCCATCATTTCAGCCTTGTCTGTGCCCATCATTACAGCATGACCTGTGCCCACCAATGCAGCCTCACCTGTGCCTAGCATTGCAGTGTCACCAGTGCCCACCAATGCAGCCTCACCAGTGCCCATCCCGTGCCAATCATTGCAGTGTGACCAGTGCCCACCAATGCAGCCTCACCTGTGCCAATCATTGCAGCATGACCTGTGCCCATCATTGCAGCATGACCTGTGCTCATCATTGTAGCCTGGCCTGTACCCATCATTGCAGCCTAGCCTGTGCCCATAATTGCAGCCTCACCTTTGTCCATCATTGCAGTGTGACCTGTGCAGAGGAAGAGAGAGGGCGGCCGGCTCATCACAGAGCGGGGTTTGCCCATCATAACAGCTTACAATAGAATTGTCGTTGGCTCGCTGTCGCACACAGCCCTGCCTCCTGATCCAGCACCTGGGACAGACAGAACACCGGTCCAATGCTGGTATGTGTTCTGTCTGTCACAGGCGCCCGGTCGGGGGTGGGGCTATAGCGCCCGGTCGGGGGGTGGGGCTATGTGTGTCCGTGAGCGGACGACAATTCTAAATGCTAATAACAGCTTCTAGGAGCTTAAAAAACACCAGTGTGCATGAAGCCTAATGCCACGTACACACGACCGTTTTTCATGACGAGAAAAATTCTATTTTTTAAATTGGTCATTAACCACTTCCCGTCCGGTCCGGGAAGTGGTTCTGAAATCCTGACTGGACGTCCATGAACATCCTGCAGGATTTCATGCCGCGCTCGCCCGTGGATCGGTGATGCGGGGTGTCAGTCTGAGGCGGAGGCTCTTTACCACGTGAGCAGCCGTGTCCAATCACGGCTGATCACAATGTAAACAGGAAGAGCCATTGATGGCTCTTCCTCACTCGCGTCTGACAGACGCGAGTAGAGGAAAGCGGATCGGCGGCTCTCCTGACAGGGGGGGTTCGCGCTGATTGTTTATCAGCGCAGACCCCCCTCGGATCGCCAAACTGGACCACCAGGGTAGCCCACACTGGACCACCAGTGAAGGGCAAAAAAAAAAAAAGTCAGTGGGGAAAAAAAAGCAGTAAAAAATAAAAAAGATGCCAATCAGTGCCCACAAATGGGCACTGACTGGCAACATGGATAAATCAGTGCTGCCCCACAGTGTCCATCAGTGCCACCCCACAGTGTCCATCAGTGCCACCCCACAGTGCCCATCCATGCCCAGTGCCCACCTATCAGTGCCCATCTGTGCCACCCATAAGTATCCATCAGTGCCACCCATAAGTGCCGCCCATGCGTGCCCTTCTGTGCCGCCTATGAGTGCCCATCAGTGCCGCCCATCAGTGCCGCCTATGAGTGCCCATCAGTGCCGTCTATGAGTGCCCATCAGTGCCACCTATGTGTGCCCATCAGTGCCGCCTATGAGTGCCCATCAGTGCCGCATACCAGCGCCGCCAATCAGTGCCACCTCATCTGTGCCCATCAGTACTACCTCATCAATGTCCATCAGTGCCATCTCATCGGTGCCCATCAGTGCCGCCATATCAGTGCCTGTAATTGAAAGAGAAAACTTACTTATTTACAAAAAAATTAACAGAAAAAAATAAAAACTTAATTTTTTTCAAAATTTTCAGTCTTTTTTTAGTTGTTGCGCAAAAAAAAAATCGTAGAGGTGATCAAATACCACCAAAAGAAAGCTCTATTTGTGGAGAAAAAAGGACGCCAATTTTGTTTGGGTACAGTGTAGCATGACCGCGCAATTGCCATTCAAAATGCGACAGCGCTGAAAGCTGAAAATTGGCTTGGGCGGGAAGGTGCGTAAGTGTCTGGTATGGAAGTGGTTAAAAACGATCGTGTGTAGGCTCCAGAGAATTTTTCTCGACGTGAAAAATGCCCATTAAAAATTTAGAACATGCTCTAATTTTTCTTGCCGTTTTTCACGTTATGAAAAACGGTCGTGTGTAGGCTTTAACAACGTGCATTCTCAGAAGCAAGTTACGAGACGGAAGCACTTGTTCTGGTAAAACTAGCGTTTGCAATGGAGATAGCACATTTGTCACGCTATAACAGACTGAAAAGCACGAAGACTGAAAAGCGTGAATCGTCTCTCACCAAACTTTTACTAACACGAAATCAGCAAAAGCAGCCAAAAGGGTGGCGCCATACGAATGGAACTTCCCCTTTATAGTGCCGTCGTACGTGTTGTACATCACCGCGCTTTGCTCGAGCATTTTTTTTTTTCACGATCGTGTGTATGCAAGGCAGGCTTGACAAGAATCACATTGAGAAAAACTTTGTTTTTTCCATGACATTAAAACGGTCGTGTGTACGCGGCATTAAGGTTGTAGAAAGTTTTTGGCACTCACATAACCCCAAGGGTTGGGCTGGACACACTTCTTTCAGCATGAGATTGCAATCTCTTCATAACCTGGAGTGATAAGCATGACCTCACTCCCAGCTCTGTATCAGATCACATACGAGGTATGTGATCTGGCACACCTCAGGCCTTAGTTGTTGGTGGCTAATGTATTTCCGAGTAAAGACTACAAATGAATCATTCCCAGCATGTCCTAAAGAGGATGTAAACCCTGATGGGTTTAATTCCTCTTTTTTTTCCCTGCAAAAGTAAAGCATAATGGGCTCCTATGCATCACATAGGAGCCCATTATGTGTCACTTACCTGCAGGAGAAGCCCACAATGTCCCGGTCTTCCTCGCTAGTGGCGAGTGGCCATTCTTCACCCCTCTTCTTCCGTGGTCCGCAAACTTCCGTCTCTGTGACTGGCCGGAGTCGCGTGACGTCACTCTCGCGTGATTGCGCGTGAGAGCCGTCACTTACGGCATGACCTCATTCATAAAACGGCACGCACAGTGCGCATGCGCCGTAGACATCGGTACAGTCTATTTTGCAAATATCTCCTAAACCGTGTAGGTTAAGGAGATATTGAAAGTACCTACAGGTAAGCCTTAATCTAGGCTCACCTGTAGGTGAAAGTCCTACCTGAGGGTTTACAATCAATAAGCTGGCCATACACTGATAGTTTTTTCAGCGCTACACACCCTTCCGGAGATGCAGCTGCTGTTCAGGAAAATATTTTTCCAGTGGGCACTTTTGTCAAAAGTCGATTGTACTTATTTGTATATAACAGAGCCAGCGCTGTTTCTCAGGAACTGGACAAAATTTGCACTGTATGCCAAGTTAGAATTACAGCAATGCCTATAAGCAGATTTTCACCTAATGTTAAATTATTATTATACAGGATTTATATAGCGCCGATAGTTTACGCATCGCTTTACAACGTGAGGGCATACAGTACAGTTACAATACAATACAATAGAGGAGGAATCAGAGAGCCCTGCTCGTTAGAGCTTACAATCTAAGGCCTCGTACACACGACCGAGAAACTCGACGGGCGAAACACATCGTTTTGCTTGTCGAGTTCCTTGTGAAGCCGTCGAGGAACTCGACAAGCCAATTTTCTCCATTCCCGTCAAGGAAATAGGGAACATGCTTTCTTTTTGGCTCGTCGAGTTTCTCGACAGTTTCCTCAACGAAAATGTACACACGACCGGTTTCCTCGGCAAAAAAATATCTCCCAGCAAGAAAGAAAGTTTCTTGCTGGTTTTTGCCGAGAAACTCGGTCGTGTGTACGAGGCCTGAGCCCTCGTACACACGACCGAGAAACTTGACGGGCGAAACACATCGTTTTGCTCGTCGAGTTCCTTGTTAGGCTGTCGAGGATCTCGGAGAGCCAAATTTCTCCATTGCCGTCGAGGAAAAAGAAGACATGCTTTCTTTTTGGCTCGACGAGATCCTCGACAGTTTCCTCGTCGAAAAGTGTACACACGACCGGTTTCCTCGGCAAAAAAAAAAAAAAACAGAAAGTTTCTTGCTGGTTTTTGCTGAGAAACTGGGTCGTGTGTATGAGGCCTAAGAGATAGAATTTTGAATTATAATAGTTAATGTTCTACACTATTATTGATATAACGGTGTAGCAGTATACAGCTGATCATACACGAATACATTTATTTCATTCAGTTTGCGATCTGATCTAACACATTAACACAAATGGCGTGGATGAGCGAGTCCTTGATGTATTGTATAGTGACATTCGCTAGTGCCAGCTGTCAGAATACCCAAACATTCCCCGACAATTTGTAGCCTGGTCTTTGTCTTTGACAAAACTTGATTGAGTAAATAATTTTTGTGGAGCTGACGGGCCATCCACTGTTAGAATTTCTAACATTATGATGAGTTTAAGTTTTAGTTCATGAGTAGATGATATAACAAATAAATAAACCCCTATACTTTAACCATTTTCAATACATGAACTTCATGGTAAATATATAACAATGGGTCAGACTTTGCTTAAAAAAAAAATGTGCTCAGTTAACTAGTTACCTTTGTGAAAGTTAGTTTTCTATTCACATTGCAATAAGCAGATCATTTGCTTTCCAGCTGAGCCCTCTGCAGGACAATTGTATAATTGCATCTGTTCACACAATAGCCATAGTAAATAAAATCAATTTTCTCGGATACAAGTAGAAAAAGAACACCCTAGTGTTTCAAATAGACTGGAAATTAAAAAACATAACACAAATGATAGAAATGTATGCATAGGCAGTGCAATAAAGGACCTCTATAATAAATAATATTGCATTTGGGTAACTGTACATGGTTAATATATCTATTGATAGTATTCAGAGTATGAATTCCTTTTTTTTTTTTACATGCTTTGATTTATATTTTTTGGGCAGACCAAACTGTCTAGCAGAATTGATAGTTACAGGGGTTCTGACAAGTTATTCCCTGGAAAGTGTCTCTCATGTGTTCTAAAAGTGGTGAAGAATGTGCCAAATTCATATACCGGTCTAGAACTTCTACTTGAATTTGGCTCATGCTGCGCCACTATTAAAATGCACATGAGACACCTTCGCAAAAAGAGAGTTGGTCTTAATTAGCTCCACTTTTACACTTGGCATAATCAATGTGACCCAATGTAAAAGTGGCGCATTCAGTGTGACCCTATGTAAAAATGGCATATTCAGTGTGACCCAATGTAAAAGTGGCGCATTCAGTGCAACACAATGTAAAAGTGGTGCATTTAGTGAGACAAAATGTAAAAGTGGCGCATTCAGTGTGACACAATGTAAAAGTGGCACATTTAGTGCAACACAATGTAAAAGTGGTGCATTTAGTGAGACAAAATGTAAAAGTGGCGCATTCAGTGTGACACAATGTAAAAGTGGCACATTTAGTGCAACACAATGTAAAAGTGGCGCATTTAGTGTGATACAATGTAAAAGTGGCGCATTCAGTGCAAGACAATGTAAAAGTGGCACATTCAGTGCGACACAATGTAAAAGTGGCACATTCGGTGCAACACAATATAAAAATTGCACATTCAGTGCCACACAATGTAAAAGTGGTGCATTCAGTGCGACACAATGTAAAAGTGGCACATTCGGTGCAACACAATATAAAAATTGCACATTCAGTGCCACACAATGTAAAAGTGGTGCATTCAGTGCGACACAATGTAAAAGTGGTACATTCAGTACGACAAAATGTAAAAGTGGCACATTCAGTGCGACAAAATTTAAAAGAGGCGCATTCAGTGTGACACAATGTAAATGTGGCACATTCAGTGTGACCCAATGTAAAAGTGGTGCGTTCAGTGTGACACAATGTAAATGTGGCGTGTTCAGTGTGACACAATGTAAAAGAGGCGCGTTTAGTGTGACACAATATAAATGTGGCGCGTTCAGTGTGACACAATGTAAATGTGGCGCATTCAGTGTGACCCAATGTAAAAGTGGCGCATTGAGTGCAACACAATGTAAAGGTGGTGCATTTAGTGAGACAAAATGTAAAAGTGGCACATTCAGTGTGACACAATATAAATGTGGCGCAATCAGTGTGACACAATGTAAATGTGGCGCATTCAGTGTGACCCAATGTAAAAGTGGCGCATTCAGTGCAACACAATGTAAAAGTGGCGCATTTAGTGTGACACAATGTAAAAGTGGCGCATTCAGTGCAACACAATGTAAAAGAGGCACATTAAGTGTGACACAATGTAAATGTGGCGCATTCAGTGTGAGCCAATGTAAAAGTGGCACATTCAGTGTGACCCAATGTAAAAGTGGCACATTCAGTGTGACACAATGTAAATGTGGCGCATTCAGTGTGACACAATGTAAATGTGGTGCATTTTAAAACTATCTGAATTTGGTGCATAAGTCGCTGGCGGAACCAAAAGTGTTGCAAATGCTTCATGAATTTGGCGCAATAGGGAAAACCAGAAAACCGGAGTACAAGCTTTATTGAATTTCCCCCAGTGTCTGCACAGTGTCCTGTAACCCCACCATCACCGCTATGAGGAGGAAGAAATGCATGGTCACAATATATGTTATTAAATGCATTCTTTAAATGCAAGCAGCATAAGTAGACATGACATCAGCCCTTTGGAGTCCCTATACAGCAGCAATGAACAGTGAGAGGAAAAAGCAACACAAGGAGCCAAACTGTTCATGTGGTCAAAAGAAGCAATCTGATCGAAGAGAAATCTGACAGAAAGAAGAACTTGTCATTATGTCCTCTTTTCCTTGTTCACTCACAGGCTAGGGCAGGTCCAGGGTGACTTGGGCTCATACAAATTGGGTTGAATGACGCTGACAATCAGACTGAGGACATCTAGTGGCAGAAACAAATTACTGCAGGGGGAAATCTTGCCCAAGCTAGTTCTGTTATCTTAACTTTTAGCAGGGCATTCATATTTTTCTTACGATTCTTGCTGGAGTTCTGCTTTAAAATGTCTGCCATGTTTTATTCATGTGTCTCCATTGTGGAAGTTCACTGCCTCCACCGCCAACACAGCAAGTAAAAGACATTTTTCTAACAGGCACAAGTACAGAAAAAGAAATAAGGCATTTGAAAGCTTATTCACTCACTTAAATATTATTTCATGTCAATGTTAGGGATGTTTTCTCCTTTTCTGATGCCGTGAACCATTGTCACCGGGGCAGGAAATAAGGAAAATACTCGCAGAAAGGAGACGCTATAACCATTTTTTTATATTTTTTTGTCTGGAACTCCACTCTAATATGTGACATATATGTTATATTATGATTGCACCCTTTGCTAACAGCAAGATTATATATATATATATATATATATATATATATATATATATATATATATATATATATATATATATATATACAAGGCCACATATTTGTGTTTCTTTGTCACAATATGGAAGAAACCATGCTTAGGAATTTAAATGTGCGGACCACAATAAAACTTTGCATATCATATTATTGGAATTATCATCAACATCAGGAAAAACTGTGCTGAAGGTTAGAGAGTCTTAAGTGTTATTTGCCAATGCTCCAAAGAAACGCTTTCTATTCACAATGACTGATTGTAACGTTTTTACAGGGACGCTACTGTGGGGTGATGCACTATAAGTGCACGGTTAACTATGGTGCTAATGGACATTATTGTTATTTTCATGATAAGAATGCCATTTCTATACATTTTATTTTATGCAAAGATTATGCATAAAAAAAAAAAATGGTCACGTAATTAGAATGGCCTTCGTAGTATGAGATACATGAGAACTTATTACACAGCCACTCAATAAAATAAACAGCAAATATGTAACGTTAAAAATAAATAAAAAATAAATAAAGTCAAAATTCAGTTTACTTTTTAAATTGTGTCTTTTACATCCAAAACTAAAATATCCCTTTCAAGCCTGAAAACTGTGACTAGTTTTATCTCTGTCCCTGTGTTACTGCCTCTCTACTCCCTCTACTGCTTTCTTTAGAATAATACCGATTGTAGAAGGCATTTGGAGAATGTCTGCATGAATGTCTGCAGGTTCAATTCAATTTACTGACTAGGGGAAAAACATAAAAGGGTTATAGTTGAAAATTCAGTTTAACTATAAATGTTACTCTGTCGCATAAAATAATCTAAAAAGCCTTGTTAAAAAAAAAAAACAACAACAAAAATAAAAAATCTTTAAAGGGGTTGCAAAGGTATGTTTTTTATTTTCGAAATAGGTTCCTTTAAGCTAGTGCATTGTTGGTTCACTTGCCCCTTTCCTTCGATTTCCCTTCTAAATGTTTTTTTTTCTTTGTCTGAATTTCTCACTTCCTGTTTCTCCTCAGTAAGCTTTCCACCATCATCTATGGGGGTTAGTCAGCCAGAACAGCTTACTGAGGAGGAAAAGGAAGTGAGAAATTCAGACAAAGAAAAAAAAAAATTTTTGAATGGAAATCAAAGGAAAAGGTAAGTGAACCAACAATGCACTAGATTAACCATTTCCAGACCGCCGCATGTATATGTATGTCGGCAGAATGGCATGTACAGGCACATTGGCGTACCTGTACGTCCCTGCCTAGACGTGGGTCGGGGGTCCGATCGGGACCCCCCCCCCGCTACATGCGGCGGTCGGATTCCCGCGGGGAGCGATCCGGGACAACGGCGCGGCTATTCGTTTATAGCCGCTCCGTCGCGATCGCTCCCTGGAGCTGAAGAACGGGGAGAGCCGTATGTAAACACGGCTTCCCCGTGCTTCACTGTGGTGGCGGCATCGATCGAGTGATCCCTTTTATAGGGAGACTCGATCGATGACATCAGTCCTACAGCCACACCCCCCTACAGTTGTAAACCCACACTAGGTGAACCCTAACTCCTACTGCGCCCCCTGTGGTTAACTCCCAAACTGCAACTGTCATTTTCACAATAAACAATGCATTTTTTGCTGTGAAAATGACAATGGTCCCAAAAATGTGTCAAAATTGTCCGAAGTGTCCGCCATAATGTCGCATTTATGAAAAAAATCACTGATCGCCGCCATTAGTAGTTAAAAAAAAAAATAATAAAACTATCCCCTATTTTGTAAACGCTATAAATTTTGCACAAACCAATCGATAAACGCTTATTGCGTTTTTTTTTACCAAAAATAGGTAGAAGAATACATATCGGCCTAAACTGAGGGAAAAAAATGTTATATATGTTTTTGGGGGATATTTATTATAGCAAAAAGTAAAAAATATTGAATTTTTTTCAAAATTGTCGCTATATTTTTGTTTATAGCGCAAAAAATAAAAACCGCAGAGGTGATCAAATACCACCAAAATAAAGCTCTATTTGTGGGGAAAAAAGGACGCCAATTTTGTTTGGGAGCCACGTCGCACGACCGCGCAATTGTCTGTTAAAACGACGCAGTGCCGAATTGTAAAAACCCCTTGGGTCATTTAGCAGCATATTGGTCCGGTCCTTAAGTGGTTAAAGGAACCTATTTAGAAAATAAAAAACAAACCTTTACAACCCCTTTAATACTTAACCTTCTGGCTGTAGGCAATTTTGTACTTCATTGTCTTCAAGAGCAAAATAATCTTCATCATCCAACATACTTCTGTGTGTGTGGGATGCCTGTTCCGCTGCAAGTGCGGTTTCTCCCTCTACCCCTTCTATTCTGTCCTATAGTGACAGGTGCAAACAATGCCTATAGCAGAGAACACCGGCATTTGTCAAACCTGGAAATGTTGAAAGCTGATGATTGTGTCAGAGGTAGCAGCTCTTAAAACCCTTTAAAGAATAATGCCATACTACAAGTAATCAGCCAATTAATTACAACATACAATGTAAAACTCCACTTATTTGAGTTAAATCTGAGTGATAATAAATTTCCATCGCCACCAGATTCCAATCATGTGCTTGCATAAATGCTGCTTCTTTTTTTATATATATTTCTTTCACAAAGTAAACAAAAATTTTGATTATTTACTAAGCTAATGGCCCGTACACACGATCCGAAAATCGGACGAAAAATATAGATTTCGGTGTGATCTACGATAATCGGATTGTTAGTACAGAGCTTTCAAGAGCCGATCACGACAATTTATGCGATATTATTTGATCTGACAAGCGCGAAAATGTTCCTTGTACAATACCAGATTGTCCGACTTTCATTCGACCGAAAATACAATACAAATACACTACAACGCATGACATCGCTTCCGATTTTTTTCTCTTCTGTCGTAAGAGATTTTTCGTGACTTTAGTAACCTCTTCAGTTTCTAAGAGGAAAACATAAAAGATTACTCAGAAGGGGTAACCAATGGTCGGACTTTAAAGGCAAGACAACAATAGAAATAGCAAAAAAGTATGTTTATTACAAACAATCAACACAATATTCAAAAATAAAAACCATACAAGATATTGAAAAGTATGAATGGGATGCCTTGTACGTCCTATTATTACATTTCAATATCTTGTATGGTTTTTATTTTTGGTTATTTTTGGTTACCTCTTCTGAGTAATCTTTTATGTTTTCCTCTCATTAATACGGATGTGGCATTGTGAGTGCTTCCCCCTTTTCCCCTAAAATATTCTCTTCAGTTTCTACTTGCGACTAGTAAACGAAAAAAAAGTCGGAACGATCTGTCGCCCGATTTTCGGATCATGTGTACGGGCCGTTAGTGAACAATTACTACAAAGTAAAACTCTCTACTTATAATAATATTTCAAAAAAGGTTTTAATTTCTATTTCAGTCTCACAATGCAACCTTTTTCACACTTATGTTTTGGTGCTTTGTTATAATATGTCGAAAAAATAAAGAACCAAAAATATGGCACTATATAGGCACTATACTGACACTCACATGTATTAAAATAAATAAAGTTTTTTTTTGCCATTACATTAAAAGCATTATAAAAAAAAAAAATGACATTTTTTTTAAAAGGCATGGGAGAGCCTCCAGGGGGGACTGGGTGTGGGTGGAGTCTAAAATCAGCCTTCATATGTTTGGGGGTAATTTATAAGCATCTTAAAAAGTCATGTGACAGTATTCAAATTTAAGACAAATAGTAAATGAGGCCTTAAAGCGGTGGTTCACCCTCCATAGCAACATTTTAGCATAAAATTAGGCATAGTAGCGTGAGCTACATTATGCCTGTCTTGATTTTTTTCGCCCGGTACTCACAGTGCAATCCTCTATAGAAGATTTCGACTCCCCGCGGGGAATGGGCGTTCCTATCCAGACGGAGGATGATTGACGGCCGGCTCTGGCACGTCACGCTCCCCGAAGACAGCCGGAGTAGGTCTCGGCTCTTCACGGCGCTATACGGCGCCTGCGCACAGACTATGCGCAGGCGCCGTGAAGAGCCAAGCCTATTTCAGCTATTTCCGGAGAAGCGTGACGTGCCAGAGCCGGCCGTCAATCATCCTCCGTCTGGATAGGAACGCCCATTCCCCGCTGGGAGTCGGAATCTTCTATACAGGATTGCACTGTGAGTACCGGGCGAAAAAATTCAAGACAGGCATACTGTAGCTCACGCTACTATGCCTAATTTTATGCTAGAAGAAAAAAAATATATATTTTTTTTGTTTATAGGGTGAACCCCCGCTTTAATGCTCCAGTTCCAGTGATGATCTGATGATTGGGTAAAGCTGAACTCCAGGATGAGTACATAATGTCTAAGTAAAAGAGGCATGTGTATTCTTACTTGAATCTTTGTGTGATTTGCATACCTCCTTCTGATCTGTGCAGTAAAAAAAATTCACTTGTGCAGGAGCTTCCTGTAAGGCCGGCCACAGACGGTTCAAATGTCGGCTGGGTCAGCAGCAACCGGACGAGTTTCGAACCATGTATGGGCAGGCTGAATGTACCAAGTTGCTCGATCGATCAACTTAGGTGCAACCAGCCTGCTGGACTTTACATGAAATTATCGCTAGCGGGTGGTATAGCCGCTAACAATAATCACTGTCTTTGCCCCCGGCGGGGATGGCTTCCCACGCCCCCCTGCCGAGAGAATATGTTAGCTCGGCGGGAGGGATTCCTCCATCAATACTGTCTGTGTTGATGGGACAATCAAGCTAATTTATTTTTGCAGGAAAGAAATTCGCTCCATGTATGGCCTGCATTACACAGACTGGTCACTGCTGCTGATCCTGTATCTGCATTACACAGACTGGTCACTGCTGCTGATCCTGTATCTGCATTACACAGACTGGTCACTGCTGCTGATCCTGTTATTTGCAGAGAAGATGGCACCGATGTCGCAGGCGCACTGAGCGTGCCGTTAGTGAAGACGATCGTGCAGTCACTGGCGGCTCACGCGCGCATGCGCGGGAGTGACGTCATCACAGCTCCCGCCACTCACAGCGCCAGAGCCGTGATACCTGGAAGTCACTCTGGGAGAGATGGCGGCGACGGAGGAGGCGAATGAGGGCCGATATGGGGGCTTCGATCTCAGATAAGTACTTCATAATGAGCTAGTATGCTATGCATACTAGCTCATTATGCCTTTGTCTTGCAGGGCGTAGTTTTATTTATTTTTTGATGAAGGCTTTACTTCCTCTTTAATACACAGTGTGCTGTAATAAATAGAGAATGTCAGGGCCACAAAATAATAAAATAGAGAAGTAGCCCCATGGGGTTGTCACCCCTGACACCCATTTGTTTAATAAATACATTTTACTCTTAATAGGGGGCTATGATAATTGTTAAGTACATGTCTCCCTATGGCTGCTTTGCTGGTTCTTTCTGTTTTGTGTCTCAGGTGACAAGCTGCCTGCTGTTACTAGGAAGGGGTATCTCAGCTGCAGAGCACTGGATTGGTGACAAATCCTTTAACGGGAAACATCTAGCCAATGAGTGTAACCTTTTACTTATATCCTCTCCTGTCACTGGGAGGAGTCAGCATTTACCTCAGGTCTGTCAGCTGGACTCACCTCTGAATTCTCCTCAGCCTTCCTTCTGGATCTTTTGACCTGCTCTCAGCCCAGAATGGATATTCTATTTCATGAACTACTTCAAATGACTAATTCCCCTGGAGAAAGGCTTGCCTCAGTCATTTTATTATTTATTTATTTTACTTTCCCCCCTCAGTTGTCACTGGTGACAGCTGTATCTTCACTTACATCTCTGGGCCCTGGGCCTGTATTGTGCCTCTCATTCCTGAAGTGCCAGGTATACTCTAAATACTGATGGTAACAGGTTACCCGAAGCCAGACATGCAACTTTTCATCCATGTATGCAGACCTGGACCTGAGGCAAGACCATAGGAGCATCACATCACCACTGGGACTTTACAAGGACCAGAAGTAGAGGACCGCTGACTGGAAGTGTCAGTGCACAGGCTAACAGGACAGAAGCTACCGTGAAAGAATACACAGGATAAGGAGGCCCTACTCAGACACCCACACCGCTACTGTTCCTGCCAGCGTGAGCCAGGTAGGCAGCGGGTCTAAAGCTGCTACCATGGGGTGAGTGAAGGCTCCGAGGGCTGGGAATGTACACACACTTCACTCTATTCTGTCTGCTTCAGTCTCCTCTGTCAGTGTCTTCCCTGCTCAGTGTGCTCTGTCTGTCAGTGTCAGGGAACCAACCGTGGAAGAGCTGTCAGACGTGCTCTTCACGGACCAGCAAGCGCAGTGCGCATGCGCGCGCAAACGGGCAACAACTCTGCAAATCCTGTATTCTTCACTGCGCACGCGTCTGCGCCAGTACGCACGCAATGCGGGTGGGACTCCTGGCGTCAGTGCCCTATTTAAAGACTTGCTGCAGCAGTTACCAACTGCTGCATGATCGTTAGCCCTTGTGTGTTCCTGAGCCCTTGTTCCTGTGTTCCTGTTTACCTGTTGACGACCCGGCTTGCCTGACCTGACTTCTCCAGTGTATGACCCCGGCTTGTCTTTCGGATTACCCTTATCCTGTTCCTGCCTGATTGTTCCAGTGTATGACCTCGGCTTGCCTTCTGACCTACTCCAACTACATCCAGCTTCCCGTGCATGACTTCCGGCTTGGCTCCTGACTCCGCCCCTGGGTTTCCCTGCGTACCTACCTCATCTGTACTTCCGTGGTACCCCTGCCTGACTATGTATCCTGGTGGATAGCTGAGCTTCTACACCTTCTCAGCAAGTCGCAGCTGGCAACCCCTGCATCTCCGGGCACGGCACCCCCTGTCTCACCTCCAGGGGGCGTTCTGCACTCAGTCGCAAGGGAAGCCCTCTCAGCACTTCGGCCTCTGGTAAGGTACGTGACAGTCAGCCTTTAGTCACCCCCTTCCTGTTCACTCTCAGCTCTCTAGTGCTTTCATTTATAGTTTACTTATCACACTTCTGACCAGTGAAATTTCTTCATTGTGTTTTCATTTGCTGCAGTTATTCCAGGTACAGTACTGTGCTAGGATGGCTAGTGCTCCTGTGCAGTATACAGCATGTCAGGGTTGTTAGGGGAGATTGTGTGAAAATTACATGTGTGCCAAACAGGCTGATCAGTCATCTTATCACCATTGCCTTTTCTGAGGGTTTATTTACAGGAATTAGGCTGTTTAGGGCCTGTAAGTTTTAAATCTGTGAATGAGTTGCCTGATATTGTGTTTTTACATATATTTTTCCCACTTTGTTTTATTAAAAAAAGTTAAAGAGTAGTACACTTAGGCCTCGTACACACGACTGAGAATCTCGTCGTAAAAGAAACGTTGTTTTCCTCGACGAGGTTCTTGTCAGTCTTGGCGAGAATCTTGTCAAGCTTTCCTTGCATACACACTGTCAAGACAAAATCTTGTCGTTCTCAAACGTGGTGACGTACAACACGTACGACGGCACTATAAAGGTGAAGTTCGATTCCACTGGTGCCACCCTTGGGGCTGCTTTTGCTAATCTCGTGTTACCGCGTGTTAGTAAAAGTTTGGTGAGAGACGATTCATGCTTTTCAGTCTGTTACAGCATCTCCATTACGAACGCTACTTTTACCGAAGATGCGCTCCCGTCTCATACTTTATTCTGCGTGGGTTTCTAAGCATACACACAAACGTGTTTCTCGTCATAAACCAGCCTGACGAGAAACACGACGAGGAAATTGAGACTCCAGACGAGAAAAAAGAGAGCATGTTCTCATTTTTTCTCGTCGAGATCCACAACAGTTTTCTCGACGAAAAACATACATACGATTTTGCAGAGGAAAACGGTCATGTGTACGAGGCCTTGCAGTTCACAGTGTGTCACAGAACATGACATGTAGACATGATAGTGTTTTAAAATTGTCAAAATACATTTATGAAGTAAGGATCCCGCCTCCATGTGTTTATTTACGTTATCACCTTTAGCTGTGATTCCTGAAGAACCCAATGAGTTTAATCATTTGCCAGTTCATAAGGGTTCATGTTCTTTATTGATCTAATTGGTGATAGCCTATTCTCATTGATATACCTAAATCTACAGTATATCAACTCTTTGTGTGATTAGATCATTTGATCAGATGCCCTTTTAGTCAAATCTGACATTAAATATTTTTGTTCTCCAGTGAGCATGGGGAAAGTGATCCCCCTGGTCTTCCAGTTTGATGGTATCATGTCCGGTGAGCATGGGGAAAGTGATCCCCCTGGTCTTCCAGTTTGATGGTATCATGTCCAGTGAGCATGGGGAAAGTGATCCCCCTGGTCTTCCAGTTTGATGGTATCATGTCCAGTGAGCATGGGGAAAGTGATCCCCCTGGTCTTCCAGTTTGATGGTATCATGTCCAGTGAGCATGGGGAAAGTGATCCCCCTGGTCTTCCAGTTTGATGGTATCATGTCCAGTGAGCATGGGGAAAGTGATCCCCCTGGTCTTCAAGTTTGAGGGTAGAATGTCCCTTTATCTGCCTTGCTCCACATTTATTTTCTGGTGTCGGTATAGAGTTTGCCAGGATGGATTCCTACAAAAAAGACACAGTATCTTTTCAGAACCATCTTATTAGACATTTTCATACTGTTTATGTGATTCAGTTGTCCTTAGGCTTTTTAGTGTTTGTATCAGGCATTATGCCTATGAGCAGAATTTTTACTAGTGGGCTGGGTGATTCTCATCTCTGGCCCTAAATTTCCTTATTGGCATGTTGGTTTTGTTAGAAGGTAAAAGAGTATCTAATGGTTTTGGCGCAAATTTATTTCAACTTAAAATGTTAGCTCTATGTGGCAGGTGGAATTTGTTTTAGATGAACATTTTCTAGTTATCTACAGATGCAACAGAATATATTGAATGTGGTAATTCCCGGTCTGGCAAATAATGTTCAGCGTTTTGGCCAGAATATTGTATTTTCATTGTCTCCCGGAGAATATTGTCCACTTAATCTCTTTCCTGTTGTTTTGGCTGTGGCACTTTGGAGCAAGCAGTTTAGCCGCCAGAGCCTTTTATTGATGCATGTTAGAATAGCGTTTTTATGCAATTAATTGTCTAAGATATATGGTTCTTCCTGGTCTTCGTTTAATGTTTAGGTTAAAGTAAGACATTTTCAGGGTAGCCAAACATTTAATAGCAGATGCTTTGTTTTGCTATGTTTCCAGTGTTTCAAGACAACGGTTACCCCAGCAGTGAGCCTACAATGTCCTTAAAACCAGTTTTTTGCTTGCAGTTATATCCCACATAATATTCCATTCCCTTTCTGAAACAACCTGCATTATCTATGCAACTGGTTGCTTCTCTTTAGAGGACTCTGCAGACCTTTTTTGGCCTCTATATGACATGTATCAAAGTGATTGTTTCCACACTCTTTCACCAAAACTGTTAGTAGGAGTTTGAGACATAATTCTCCCTTTTGGTTAGGAGTTCTTAAGAGGATTTTAGAAGCAGCGTTTATATGCTGCTATTGGGTCACAAATTGCATTCAACATGTCATGTAATTTCGCTACTGCTATGCAATCAACCTGTTCTTCTGCATAAAAAACATATTAGAACTGCTTTCCCACTCAGTTTAGTCTGGTTAGTTGAGATAAGTTGTTAACTTGCTGGACAAAAGTGTTTGCAGAATTAGATTAGCAAAACAAGTTTAGGCAGTTATGATTTAATGCCTTAGGACATTCCCATTGCCCAATATAGCTGATTCAGCAATTTCCACTATTCGCAAGGCATTCCTTTTTTTTTGGCTCTCCTTTATCAGAATCATAATTTAAATCTGTCCCTAAAAGATGTTTATGGTGCAGGATATGCAGCTGCTATATAGGGTGTGCATCAGGATGTAGATGTGTGCCCTGCTCTTTATGTCCATCCTGCTCTTTGCATTTATTACGCAAGTTCATGCCTTTTTATAATAGAAAAAATAAAATAAAAAATAATTGTATAAATAGTTGACATTCATATGTTTTCTGGTGCAGAGGATTTTTTCCCCCTCCCGTTTAAAATCCAGTTCTCTTGCAGGGTATATGGGGTATGTATTTGGAATAGTTGGCTGATCATATTCCCTATTTGCAAGTGTGAGCTGTGAGCTGTGTTGGATATCCTTTTTGTTCACCTGAAAGAGAGTAAAAATCTTGGTCCATCTAAAAAAAAAAAAAAATGGGAACTGTCCTGGCTACAAATAAGAAGGCCTGGGCTTCAGTTACCATAAAATTGATTGATATGCTAATTTACTGTATACTCATTATCAGTGACTTCATTGTATCCCTATTGTGATCTGGAGAGTTACATCAGAGGTCTAGCAGTATTTGGCATAGTGCCCAATTGTCCCTCCTTTGGGACCAAATTCCTTCTGTCCCTCGTGCAGCTTCAGTTGTCCCTCTTTAAGCCTGATATGTACATCTCTATACCAAATGTACTATTTTGCTGCCAAAAGTGTTACGATGCACTAAACTTTTTATCCAGCCTCTATATTACTGCATTTGTTATTTTGAAAAATCATTATAATGGAAAAGTAGAGGTAAGTAAAAAGCACATGCATGTTGGTCTGTTAATGGTTAACAGCGATTCTGTTTGGTATTAAAGGTTAACGTTCATTTCATAATTAAAATAGTTTTAAACCCAATAAAGGGTCCGCGGCCTAAACTTCTCCACAATCCTTGTTGTGTTTTTTATTTTATATTTTAGGTATGTTCTTATGGTATGATGGGTGTTAATGGGGTGTTAATGGGGGTGTTAATGGGTGTTAATCCCATGTCCACTCTTTAAGGAGATTGTTTAATTTGGGATTGATTTACTAAAACTGGAGAGTGCAAAATCTGGTGCAGCTCTGCATACAAACTAATCAGCTTCCATTTTTTTTGTCAAAGCTTAATTGAACACGCTAAAAATTAGAAGCTGGTTGGCTGCCATGTCACAACTGCACCTGATTTTGCACGTTCCAATTTTAGTAAATAAACCCCTTAGCTTAGTATATAAGGTCACGGTCCCTATGAACTTTATCAGGAGAAACTAATGAAAATGCACATAATATACATTCTTCATGGGATTTCTTCTCTTAGGCTAAAACAAAACCATTCCAACCTGAAGATGTCTGAAAAATGAATAGGATGTACAAATGCGGAAAAAAAAAACAACGCTTCAAAATAGCTTGAAAAAGCTCAAGTATGAACCTAGCTGTAAATAGGAACTGTCCTCATCTCAATCATCTAATCACATACCAGCTAAAATACATTTTTTTCCCCCTGTACATGAACTGGCTTTTAGGTTCATACTTCAACTCAATCGCCGTTGGAACTTTTTTTTCTGTACACATGTTTCAGGCATTCTCAAGCTTCAGTGTTTTTATTTAAGCCAAAGAAAAACGAATTACTAGGAGGATAGACTAGAAACTGCATGAAAGACACACGTTACGTGCCTTTTTAGGTGTTTTTCAGGCACACCAGTTGAAGTCCATTGGGACCAAAAACATGAGACCCAGTCCCAAGGGAGATCAAATACTTTTTTTAAAGTTTAAACAGCAAGTTTGAAGTGACACACTATGGGCCAGATCCACAAAGCAGTTACGCTGGCGTATCTATTGATACGCCGCGTAACTTCTAGGTTGCTCCAGCGTATCTTTGTTTTGTATCCACAAAACAAGATACGACTGAAGCTGGGCTAGATCCGACTGGCGTACGTCTTAGTACGCCGTTGGATCTAAGGTGCATATTTACGCTGGCCGCTAGGTGGCGCTTACGTCGATTTCCGCGTTGAGTATGCAAATTAGCTAGATACGCCAATCCACAACTGTACGTCCATCTGGACGTTTACATCGTTTCCGTAAGGCTTTTTTCGGTGTAAAGTTACCCCTGCTATATGAGGCGTAGCCAATGTTAAGTATGGACGTCGGGCCAGCGTTGAATTTTCCGTTGTTTACGTTGTTTGCGTAAAACGTTCGCGAATAGGGCTTTGCGTATAATTACGTTCACATCTAAAGCATTGGCTTGTTGCGCCCACAACTTAGTGATTTGAATTGCGCACCCTTACGCCGACACATTTACACTACGCCGCCGTAACTTACGGCACAAATTCTTTGTGGATACCGGAAATACGCTGTAAGTTACGGCGGCGTAGTGTATCTGAGATATGCTACACCGGACGTAAAAAAGCGCCGCGCTACGTGGATCTGGCCCAGAATGTCCAATGTGGAAGCTTCTCAAAAATGTTTCAAATTGCTCTTCACTTCATTAGGTAAACAGTCTATACTACTTTTGTGGTGTTGGTTGTCTGAAGGAATAGCGGGCATTCACTTTTTAAAGGTGCAACTGCATTCACTACAATAGTGCAATTCTTCTATTCTCCAACCTAATGTCAAACATTTAGTGTATTGGTCAAGTAATGAAATGTGATTTTGGATTGCCTAGGCTGATTACATTATCCGCAGACATCAGAGGTCCACTTTAAGCACTCTTCATTTATTGTCACAATCTATTTTTCTGGAACTCACGTCAATCTGACAGCAGCCATTATGGCAATTCCCTTTACCATTAAAGCACTTCAATCATTCAGGCTAGCAATTATCAGAAACCATACATCCTATAAGTCTGTGTGCACTTGGACCATTTAGTTGTAATATATAGAATATCTGTGCTATTGACTAATTCAAGTCTGTGGCAAGCTAACGGCTTTCTTGTATAATGGTGGAAATGGAGCTGCTGGAGAGAAATTCATTGGGGCTGATTTGCTAAAGCGGTAGAGGCTATTTAACCACTTCAACTCTGGAAGAAATTGCCCCCTTAATCACCAGAGCATTTTTTTTGTGATTTGGCACTGCGTCACTTTAACTGACAATTGCGCGGTCGTGCAGCGCTTTATCCAAACAAAATTGTACTTTTTTTCCCCACAAACAGAGCTTTCTTTTGGTGGTATTTGTTCACCTCTGTGTTTTTTTATTTTTTTGCGCTATAAACAAAAAATACCCAAATTTTGAAAAAAAAAAGCAAAACATTTTTTTTTTATATATATATAATAAAAATCCCCAATAATAATCTAAAAAAAAAAAAAATTTCTTCATCAGTTTAGGCCAATATGTATTCTTCTACATATTTTTGGTAAACCAAATCGCAATAAGTGTATATTGGTTGCTTTGCGAAAAAGTTATAGGCCTGGATTCATAGAGAGCGGGCGCACATTACGCCGCCATAGCGCAAATAATATACGCTACGCCGACGCAGCGCAGAAAGGCAAGCATTAAAATTCACAAAGCCAATGCTGCCAAAACTGCGCTGGGTTTCGAAGGCGTAAGTCGGCGTAGGTGGAAGTGGGCGTGAGTCATGCAAATGAGGCGTGGCCCCATGCAAATGATGGTCCGAGCGCCAGACAAGTACGTTTAACGAACTGCGCATGCGTCGTGCCGTGGACACATCCCCCTGCGCATCCTCACAACCACGTTGCAAAAACTGCCTAAGATACGCCGGATCACTGCCTACGCCATGAACGTATCCTACGCCCAGCCAGACTCACGTACAACGTAAAATACGCCGGCTTGTATTCCTTTGTGCAGACCTTTGCATGTCTGCTGCTGGGTTACACCTCCTTTATGGGGCTTAACTTTACGCCGGACGTACAACTTACGCGCACATCGCCTAGTCTGCGTCGGGCGCACTTACGTTCATGAATCGCCGTATTTCCCTTATTTGCATATTTGAATAGAAGATCAATGGGAGCGCCACATGCGTCCAGCCTAAATATGCGCCTACGTTACGCCAGCGTAGGCAAGTTACGTCGGCGGGATGAAGCCTATTTTTAGGCGTATTTTAGTTTGTCGGTCCGACACACAGATACGACAGCGCATATTTGCACTTACGCGGCGTATCTTGAGATACGTCGGCGCAAGTGCTTTGTGAATCCGGGCCATAGTGTCTATAAAATAGGGAATATATTTGATTTTTTTAGCTATTAATGGGGATGATCTGCGATTTTTATCGGGACTGTGACATTATGGCGGACAGATCAAAAACTTTTTTGGGACTATTGACATTTATACAGAGATCAGAGCTAAAAATAGCCACTGATTACTGTGTAAATGTCACTGGCAGGGAAGGGGTTAAAACTAGGGGGCGATCAAGGGGTTAACTGTGTTCCCTGGGTGTGTTCTAACTGTAGGGGGGTGGGCTCACTAGAACATGACAGAGATCACTGTTCTCGGTGACAGAGAACAGAAGATCCCTGTCATGTCACTAGGCAGCACAGGGAAATGCCTTGTTTACATAGGCATTTCCCCATTATGCCTCTCCCCGCCGAGATCGTGGGTCACCAACAGACATTGAGTGCGCGGGTTCTGCGGGCACGTTACTGTGGTTCATGACATGCACGCGCCTGCTAGCCGGCTTTGAAGGAGGTACGCCCATTTGCCCACTCGTGCCATTCTGTCGAAGGAAAAATGGGCATGTGGCGGTCGGGAATTGGTTAATTAGCAAAGTGAACATTGATGAATAAGGTAAAGTTGTGTTAGCACTGAATACCCAAACTTGTGCTATCAGAAATGTTGCTTATTTTAATTTCTACTGCACATGATTAAGTGAACACAAATTTACTATATTCACCAACATCCACTTTGCAAAATCAACAGTTACTATTCCTTGAGTGAATAAGCCCCAGTGTGTTAATTTAGTACAGTGATGGAGAACCTTGGCACCCCAGATGTTTTGGAACTAAATTTCCCATGATGCTCATGCACGCTGCAGTGTACTTGAGCATCATGGGAAATGTAGTTCCAAAACATCTGGTTGTGTCAAGGTTCTCCATCACTAATCGAGTATGATAGAATGGACTGAGAAGGCTTAAGTATTTGAGTCCGAACAGCATGGGCATGTGGCTACCCCCCTTCCAACTTTTTTGTTGTATAAAAAAGAAGGAGGTCACTTTAAGAAAAATGTATTTGACTCTTAGGTGGGAAAAACAGGGTCATGTAGCATTGGGGCATTTCCTAGAATGTCACATGACTGCCAGTGAAATTCCCAGAGGGTCATATGATCTGCTAGAGTATTCTAGAAAGGGGGCCCTCTATATAAAGCAGCCCCCGCAAGAATATTCCACAGTTGGTCAGAAGTCAGCAACAAGCTCCCCACCCTTTGTCACAGGCACGTTATGTGGTCACCCTTTACCTTTAAAGGGGGGACTTGTGTTTATTGATATGCGGTATTGCTCAAGTCCTGAAAATTGAGCTGTTTTGAACTTATTTTTTACAAGTTAAGAATTTTATGTATTCATAAAAATGTTTAAATAGATTTTAATTTATTTAAATATTACACCAATAAACGTGCCACGGCCAATTATATACCAAGCTTCGGCGTTGAGTGTCTTTAGTTATTAGAAATTAACACTGTTGGTATTCGGGGAAGGAAGAGGTGCGGCCTACATTCCCATGTAAAATGATGGGCCTAGTTCTTCCCAGCAGGGTCAAGACCCCCCCCCCCCCACAAAAAAAAAGACAGGCCCAGGTAAATAGCTTATTATGTATATGTGTGTGTGTTTTATAAATAGAGACTTATTTACATATATTTAGATAGATAAATAGATAGATAGATAGATAGATAGATAAATAGATAGATAGATAGATAGATAGATAGATAGATAGATAGATAGATAGATAGATAGATAGATAGATAGATAGATAGATAGATAGATAGATAGATAGATAGATAGATAGATAGAATTGTATTTTATTTTTTTATTGCATTTGCTGCTCTGTCAATTATAGGAATATGTGTATATTTATAAATTTCACCTTATTGAATTTTGTCTGTTTAAAGTTTTAAAATTGAATGCAAGATTCTGAGTGATCTGTCAAGATTATTATTGTGTTATAGATCGGCAATGTCTCTGCTTTTTTATCAACAAAAAAGACAAAAGCCCTGCTAAACAAAGACTTGGAAGGAGTGGAAGGAGAAAGAGGGCTACAAAGACACAGAAAGAGAGATATGCCATAATAAAATAACATATAGAAAGATGGGGGTTATTTTTATTTCTTTTTTGTTGTTTTTTTGTGTAAAGGAAGATCAGCAATAAACCTCTGCCTTTATTGCTGTGACTGAAACATTGGATGTCATATTGATACTGATAGGTGAATTATAAAGGAAGGTGTATCGTGCCACTAATTTTCTCCCATGCCAGGTGGTTTATGTATTAAAGCCTAGAGTGCAGATCACAGTGCTTCGATTGAAATGATCTTCCTAACCGGATTCCCAGCTCTGATCCTGCATCATGCCCCATGCTGCCCATGCACCTTTTTCACTATGTGCCTGCTCCTTCATTTTTTTTTATCTCAATGCATGTGAAATATTACTGACCAGTGTGACCACCTGTAGCAAGTGCTTGAAAGAGGCCTTTCAAGTCATAGCTAGGGTGACTTTTTACTTTCAAGATAGTCTAGCTATCATACATTAGGCAGTCACTGTTTCTTCAACACCTTGTTTCCTATAAATACAAAAATGTGCAGAAAAGCACACAACTGTAAAGTAATAACATTGTATATTATAAATGTCTTGATTTCATACAAAGAAAACTTTGTCTCATTTTAACAACTGATTTAGATGGCAGGATTTATCGCTGGTATAAATAGATTGTGGTATAATGCTTGTGTGTGTGTGTGTGTGTATATATATATATATATATATATATATATATATATATATATATATATATATATATATATATATATATATATATATATATATATATATATATATATATTATTTGTGTGTGTGTGTTTGTACATATAGAATTATTATTATTATTATAATAATAATAATTATTATTATTATTGCATTGGCT